>NC_064848.1:145443802-145743802 GCF_024139225.1 Suncus etruscus | reverse complement strand
CTGTTTTGTATTTCTTAAGTAAATTTAATTATTCCAAAATGAATAATGATAGGGAAGAGATGGAAGTCAGGAAGGCAATGCCATTCACAATAGTGCCACACAAACTCAAATATCTTGGAGTCAACTTGACCAAAGACGTGAAGGACCTATACAAAGAAAACTATAAAGCCCTGCTCCAAGAAATAAGAGAGGACACACAGAAATGGAAGCACATACCCTGCTCATGGATTGGCAGGATTAACATCATTAAAATGGCAATACTCCCCAAAGCATCATACAGATTTAATGCTATCCCCTTAAAAATACCCATGACATTCTTCAAAGAAGTGGATAAAACACTTATGAATTTCATCTGGAACAATAAACATCTTTGAATAGCTAAAGCACTCCTAGGGAAAAGGAAACTAGGAGGCATTACTTTCCCCAACTTTAAACTGTACTACAAAGCAATAGTTATCAAAACAGCATGGTATTGGAATAAAGACAGACCCTCAGATCAGTGGAATAGGCTTGAGTTCTCAGAGAACGTTTCCCAGACATACAATTACCTAATTTTTGACAAAGCAGCAAGAAATCCTAAGTGGAGCAGGGAAAACCTCTTCAACAAGTGGTGCTGGCAGAATTGGTTAGCCACTTGCAAAAAAGCGAACATAGACCCCCAGGTAACGTCATGTACAAAGGTAAAATCCAAATGGATTAAAGACCCTGATATCACACCTGATACCATAAGGTATATAGAACAACACGTCGGTAAAACACTCCATGACATTGAGACTAAAGGCATCTTCAAGGAGGAAACTTCACTTTCCAAACAAGTGGAAGCAGAGATCAACAGATGGGAATACATTAAACTGAGAAGCTTCTGCACCTCAAAAGAAATAGTGCCCAGGATACAAGAGTCACCCACCGAGTGCGAAAAGCTATTCACCCAACACCCTTCAGATAAGGGGCTAATATCCAAAATATACAGGGCACTGACAGAACTTTACAAGAAAAAAAAACATCTAATCCCATAAAAAAAATGAGGAGAAGAAATGAACAGACACTTGGATAAAAAAGAAATACAAATGGCCAAAAGGCAGGGAGATGCAAATCAAAACAATGATAAGATTCCACCTCACACTGCAGAGATTGCGCATATCACAAAGAATGAGAACAATCAGTGCTGGTGGGGATGTGAAGAGAAAGGAACTCTTATCCACTGCTGGTGGGAATGCCATCTAGTACAGCCTCTATGGAAAGTGATATGGAGATTCCTCCAAAATTTGGAAATTGAGCTCCCATTCTACCCATCTATTCCACTCCTAGGGATATACCCTAAGAACACAAGGATACAATACAAAAACCCCTTCCTTGCACCTATATTTATTGCAGCACTATTCACAATAGCCAGGCTCTGGAAACAACCAAGATGCCCTTCAACAGACGAATGGCTAAAGAAACTGTGGTACATATACACAATGGAATATTATGCAGCCGTCAGGAGAGATGAAGTCATGAAATTTTCTTATACATGGATGTACATGAAATCTATCATGCTGAGTGAAGTAAGTCAGAGGGAGAGAGAGAGACGCAGAATAGTCTCACTCATCTATGGGTTTTAAGAAAAATAAAAGTCATTTTTGTAACAATCCTCAGAGACAATGAGAGGAGGACTGGAACACCAGCTCACTCTATGAAGCTCACCACAAAGAGTGGTGAGTACAGCTATAGAAATAGCTACACAGAGAACTATCGTAATCATGTGAATAAATGAGGGAACTGGAAAGCCTGTCTAGAGTACAGGTGGGGGTGGGGTGGGATGGAGGGAGATTTGGGACATTGGTGGTGGGAATGTTGCACTGGTGAAGGGGGATGTTCTTTACGTGACTGAAACCTAATCACAATCATTTATGTAATCAAGATGATCAGATAAAGAAGAAAAAAAATTATTCCAAAATGAGAGGTTCTATTCTATTCTATTGATTTTATTCTCAAAATAGCACTTAGCTTTGATAAATAAATATAATAAATGTCGAGCATTGTATTTGTTAACTCTGTACATGACCTTTTTCCTCAACTCCTATTATATTAAACACTATTGACTTATGATCATATTTAAACATATTGAATAAACTTTTTAAATATCCTCTCCTTGTATAATAACTAATCTGTGATTTTTAAATTTTTATTATATATTATTTGGTGTTCATAGAAAGACTTAACTAATGACTATGACATTGAATCTGAAATATATATTTTTAAAACTTATTTATGCCTTAACATGGTCACACTTTAGAGGAAGCTGGAAACCAGTAGGCCTGCTGTGAAATGGTCCCAGCATGACTAACTGAGATCATATCTCAAAGAAAAATTACTTTCCTGACAAGTAGTTATGGTATATCTCAAGCTTAGCTTATTGATAGTTGCAAACATTTATTTGGCCAAAATATGAATCTCCTTTCTGCTGTGCTAAGTATGTTTATATTTGACCTTTACCACTTTACATGGAAAATTTAGCATCAAGAGAAACATACTGAAACTGAAATAACTAACAGTTATTTAGTTAATAGTTTTTGATAGAATGTCCTATGCCTTATTGCTCTACTGAACTGTTCTCTTAGAGTAAAAAAAATGTTTGTTTTGTGACATATCTGATGGATAAGGGACTTCTAGTGACTTCCTAATCTTTAAACATCCAATGTTTGACCTGGAAGTAAATATGAGTTGTTAAGAAAGCTTTTCCCAGGAAAAGATTTACCCCCTTTAAATTAAGCTTATTTATTTTAGTCAGACTTTGCCTTTTACTAAAACCTGTCTTTTAGTCAGGCTTTAGAGGAAACTTAGAAAATTTGGTTATTTGTTGAAGTCCTAAAAGTAAAAACCCTATTAGCTATCTGTTGTAAAAAAAGTTTGTCGATTAGCAGAATGTACTGACAGCTAATCTTTTTGTTAACAAGACACTGCTTAACTCTGCAGAAAAACTAATGTGAGTTTTTTACATAACATAAAACCTTATGACTTGCAAAAATCTTGCTTATATAGCCCACTATAATCTTCAAAAAGACAGATTCATATTCACCCTCACTTGTGAGTGTGGCTCCTTTCTCATTTATCTGACTCTTGTGCATCCACCGACCTGAGCCACCCCCAAGGATTCCCTTTGTGTCCAGACCAAGCAGGCCTTGGCAATGCCTTATATGTATGTAATGCATTAAGTTGAAAGTACTGCTTCTATCCAAAGAGTCGTGATAATAGAAAAGGTGCTTACTTTGGCAAAACAAGAGGAAGAAAATTATTAAGTTTGGGGAAGAGTTGTGGTTATGGTGAGACTGATCGAAAATCTGCTGCATTTCACAGATCATGGGGAACAGCTTTAATACATAAAAATAAATGAGAAAATCACTTGAGTTTCTAAAAGGAAACTGAATAAGTTTGGAAATATGTTATAAATCTATTTTATTTTTAATGTGTTCACATAAATATCTAGCCAAAATACAGTATATAAAACCAGGTGAAATATTTTTTTCATGTGTGTCAATACTTGATATACAGCCAGAGCTTCTCATTTTATTTCCTTTTTCTTTTAGTGGGTGTCCCATTATATTTTCCCATTAAATGTAATATTTGAAATGTAAATTATTAGCCAACCTTGTTGAAAATGTTTTTTAGATAAATCTAGTTTTATATGCTTCAGTTTTTCAATGTTTTGTACCAAAATGGTTGCATACTAAATATATTCTCCTGAATCTTATCCTGGAGATCATTCCCTTTCAGCTTATTAAAAACTTTCTAATTCTGGGGCCAGGGAGATAGCATGGAGGTAAGGCCTTTGCCTTTCATGCAGAAGGTCGGTGGTTCAAATCCCGGCATCCCATATGGTCCCCTGAGCCTTCCGGGGATAATTTCTGAGCATAGAGCCAGGAGTAGCCCCTGAGCACTGCCTGGTGTGACCCAAAAACCAAAAAAAAAAAAAAAACCAAAAAAAAAAAAAAAACTTTCTAATTCCTTATAGTTGCATTATAATTTATTGTACACAGAAACACTCCATATTTAATTGTAAACTATTAATAAATAATGAAATATTCAAACTACTTTTTAATAAAACATTTTCATTTTTGAATTTTATATATAATTTATTTATTAATACTTATTTCAAAATAGCATTGTTTTAGCAATATTTTGTTATTTCCAATATTTTTCTTCACAATTAAAAATATTCTAGAAATAATTATTAACATTTATAAAGAACTTCTCAATTATTTCTCAGAATTTTTACAAGTTGAATTTCTGGATTAGAATATCTTCATTTAGTGCCCTTGCTTCTATTGATTTGCATTCTTTTTGTCAGCCTATCTATATTACTTCATTAAAATCCTTGTAATAATTCCTGGTCTGGCTATTCAGTAATGTCATTCTGTTATTCTAAATATATTTTTATTCTATTCTAAAAATGAGGGGCCTTAAACACATCAGTGAGGTAAAAGTGAGGCATCTGCATATACCTAAACCACAGGGTCACCAATACAGAAGCAGGAGATGCAGACTACAATACTTAATCTTAAAAATATACCTTTAGGGCCCGGAGAGATAGCACAGTGGCATTTGCCTTACAAGCAGCCGATCCAGGACCAAAGGTGGTTGGTTCGAATCCCTGTGTCCCATATGGTCCCCTGTGCCTGCCAGGAGCTATTTCTGAGCAGATAGCCAGGAGTAACCCCTGAGCACCGCCGGGTGTGGCCCAAAAACCAAAAAAAAAAAAAAAAAAAAAAAAAACAACTTTAAAAGAAGGCACCCTAAGGGGAAAATTAAATGAAATACTGGTGGTATGAGGCTGATACTGGTGGTGGAATTGGCGTTGCAACATTGAATGCCTGAAAATCTAGCATCAACAATTAAAAGCCATGGTATCTAGATAAAAATATTTGAATATAAAAATTACAGACAGAAAATGCTGACTTTAACATATAAATAAAATATTTTAAATATATAAGTGTAACCCTACTATACAAATTGTATTTGGGACCACATATTTAGAGCAGGTACCGTATTTTCCGGCGTATCAGACAACCCCCTAATTTGCAGTTAAAACATAGGTTTAGGCCTATATACGCTGTATCAAACAGAATGTTCCTGTGCTGCATGTGCTGCATGTGTTCCTGTGCTCATGTACCACAGTGAGCCAATCACAACAAGCAAAGGTTCAAAGGTTATACTGTAATAGACGTCCTCTCTGACTCTGGCCAATCTGAGCAGGCTTTTTACAGTGTAGATTCGGGTCCAGAACACTGTATAATTTGCATGCATAAAAAGCCTGCTTGGATTGGCTGAGTTAGAGAGGCGGTTCGAGTAGCCTGGCAGTAATTGGTGTAGGATCGAGTTGGAAAATTCGTTTTGTGGCAATATTCAGACAATTTTTGTTTAGCGGCATATTGAAACATTTTTCGGGATATACTCTGCGTATAAGACGACCCCCCTCCTCTGCCCCCCGCCGATTTTCGGTTGACTTTTTTTGTGTTTCAAAAGTCATCTTATACGCTGGAAAATAGGGTAGATCTGTTTGGTCTATAAAACTGAAAAAAACTGAGAGTTCTCATTTAAGGTGTAATAATAAATTCTATCTACATACATTGCTTCAATTTCAGTTGTCACTGAAGTAATATTTGAATATTTACTATAAATTTTAAAAATAAGTATTTTTCTACTTAACATATACCTTTATGCACATACAACAAAGATAGAAAACTTTGACCCAATGCCCACTTCCTTAGAAATCTAAAGTTTGTAACTGTTGAACTTCAGTGTATTCTATATTGTTCATATTAGGAAATTACCAACAGGAATCAATTTAGCTGATCCAGAGATAAGAGAAGAAACTCAAGATGAAAAATGAGCCAGGAGTATTTTCCATCATAAATACCTTTAATAATGTTCCTGAAGATGTAGTCTTCAAAATCATATAGCCTAGAGATGTGAATTCCAGAGGATTCCATAGGAAGCTATTTGTACAGGAAGCCCTGAAAGAAATAGAAATGATTATGTTTTGATTCTGTCCAGGGAAGTAAATAATGAATCTAGTACTTACCTAGGAAACTATATACCCAAGTACATATTGTGAACACATCAACAGGTTACCAGTAATAACAGCAGATATGAAGACAAATGAGCAACTATTTACCAAGGACATATTCAACACAATAATGATCATTGACCAATAGAAACCACTGATATTCAGGATCTCAAAATTATTTCAGGGGCCATCAAAGAACAGCAAAAGTTATGAAGCAATTGTGATGTACAATTCATATGAACTTTTCAATGTGAAAAATTCAAAAGATACTGGGGTGGGACAGCAGATTGGGGGAAATTTGGGGCAGCAGATTGGGGGAAATTTTGTGAGAAAATAGGTAGTGAGTAGAACTTCTTTGTATGGAGAGACTAATTCTAGAAGGATGAATATTTTAAAGATAAAGACTTTGTGACATTTTCAGAAATTCAAATATCTTATATTAGCCCTCTGAGGAAACATAACGGGAACTAGAAGATGGAGAATGGTGCGTAAAATGAGACCTTAAAGAGTGTACCCACCTAGAGATAGAAGTTCTGCTCTGACTCTGCTAGTGGTTGTTATTAGAGGATGGGGGTACAATATCAACAGTTTATCTTTCATTATTTTTTCAAGAAAAGTGAAACAAGTTTTGCATGAAAAGCTCACTGTTTGCAATATTTTTAAAACTTTTATATAGGCCAAACAAAATATGCCTGAGGGGCATCCCTGTGTTATCTCTGTAATTGTCTTCAAGCTGCCAGACTTGAGGACATTGTTTACTCCTAGGGGGGTCTTTGTAATCTCTTATTCCAGGAAGATTGACAGATACTCAAAACAACAAACATTATTAGAAGGAAAAAAATTTCTTCTTAGTTCTCACCTAACCTAAATTGTAAAAGTCCTTCCTCTCCTAAATTAATCATTTTACCTCATAGTAGTATACCTCAAATATAAAAACTGTAATGCATGGTGACTGGCTAAA
The DNA here is from genome assembly GCF_024139225.1 of Suncus etruscus. NCBI lineage: Eukaryota > Metazoa > Chordata > Mammalia > Eulipotyphla > Soricidae > Suncus > Suncus etruscus. Next base: position 145,736,792 of record NC_064848.1, on the reverse strand, counting down.
TTTCAAACTGATTCAAGGTGAATCAATTCATAGTGAAACAATTCCAGATTTTCTCTCATCTCTTGAAACAAGGTCTCACACTGACCAGACTTTGAGTGTGCTCAGTCAAGAATGCAGCCCTCTGAAAAAAAGTGCTATGACCACTTGATTAATCTTCCCACTGAGATGACCCACCGGTTTCAGGCTACTTAGACTTTATTTTCAAAGTCAACCTAGTAAATTTTGAGAATATAAATTGTAGGGTAGATTATTTTTAGCTCCCAGATTCATATTAAATGTATTTCTCTTCTTTTCCAAAGGCAATATTTGTGTTTAAAGATGTGTGTGTGTGTGTGTGTGTGAGAGAGAGAGAGAGAGAGAGAGAGAGAGAGAGAGAAGAGAATCATCATCTTGCCTCTTCCTTATTTCCATTAATACAATATTTTTAGTGGCTGAAAAATACAGAGGGTCAATCTCTCCTCCAATGAAAAATATGCACTCTAGAAGCCCCTATACACTAGTTTGTATTGGATAATTTAGTGAGTTTTAACTAGTCTTTAAGAAATTTGGCTCCTATAGAAAATGATAAAAATATAATTTGGATCTCTTCCCTTACTGTGTCTCATGTTCGCACCTTAAAAAAAAATGTGAAAGATTCCTGCTCTAAATTTCTCTCACCTCTCATGCTCTGCTTGCTCCTGAGGAATCCTCAGCATCTACAAACACCCAACAGGCTGGCATCCCAAGCACGTTCGTGACTCACAAGTATCTGATTATTTAAAGCAGTGAAATATCACTTTTGGCACCTCTCCTCAAAGGCAGCTGCTGTGTTTAGCTAGTGTCTGAGCAGTTGGTGAGCTCTGCTCAATGATAGGCCAAGTCAAAAATACCTGAAGCCCACATTAACAGTCAAAACCAGTTGGTTGAACTGAGATCAATTTATAAGTAACACTTGGTCAAAACAAGAAACAGAAAATCCTGCATAAACATCAGACAAAAAAATAATACCCTTCCTAGTTGCTGGTCTTCCTGTTCAATTAAAGTACAAATCACTTGCTTTTTAGAATTGGTCTGTAGGGCTTGAGTATCAAAGCTCTGTTACAATGCAAAGCAAAAGATTTAATCTTGGATGATCATTTGAAAATCAAAGGAATAAATAGTTTTGACGGTTTTTTACCAAAAATAATAAAAATTTGGGGTAGAACAGGAATTTGATGTTGAATGTTTGATTAATATGGAATAGAACTTAAAATTGTAAGAGGATGCAGAACAATTAAAACTCCTTTTTAAAATATTTTTAAACATCAGATCACCATGATTTACAAAGTCATTCATAGTTGCTTTTTATTTATTTTTATGTATTTATTTATTTTGATTTTGGGGGTCACACCTGGGTACGCTCAGGGGTTACTCTTGGCTCTGTATTCAGAAATCCCTCCTGGCAGGCAGGAGTGACTATCTGGGATGCCACTGTCTGTCCAGGTTTGGCTGTGTTCAAGACAAATGCCCTACAGCTGTGTTATCTCTCGCGCCCCATAGTTGTTTTTTTCAGATATTCTATGTTCCAGCACCCATCCCAACACCAGTGTTAACTTCCCCTCTCTGGGGTTCCCAGGTTCCCTCCTACTTCCAGCCCCTCAACCTGCCACCTTGACAGGTACATTTTTTTTTTTTTTTTTTTTTTTTTTGGTTTTTGGGCCACACCTGGCGCTGCTCAGGGGTGACTCCTGGCTGTCTGCTCAGAAATAGCTCCTGGCAGGCACAGGGGACCATATGGGACACCGGGATTCGAACCAACCACCTTTGGTCCTGGATCGGCTGCTTGCAAGGCAAACGCCACTGTGCTCTCTCTCCGGGCCCTGACAGGTACATTTTTAAGTTTCATTGTTGAAGACTGAATTTGTTTTCAGTGTTGTTGATTTTGTGGTTTGAATATTTAACTACATCTCTCTTCTACACCACCAATGCACCATTGATCTTTACTCCTTTTGCTTCCCATCTGTCTTACTCACTCCCCTTTCTTTCTCTGACCTTCTCCTCCTATACACTCGGCCAATGACAATGAAGGCATCCCACTAACATTGCATTCACTCATTCAGTTAGTTTATAATTTAATCATATATGGAATAAAAAAATCTTAAATCATGCATTTCAAGTTTCCTTTGATTGTGTCAGAAGTTTCTTCTGATTGTGTCAGGACACTTTTGTAGTCAGTTACATATATATGATATCTTCCAATATGTCTCACTTTTCTAATTTTTTTCTGATTAACTTAATGCTAAAAAGTACATTTTAGTTAGCAGTTTTATTCATTCTCTCATAGATTTTTTTCTTATGCATTTTAAGTATTTTCTTTTAGAAGGCAGATAATAGTTTTCTGCCTATTTTCTTCAGAGATTTGAGTGTTTTTTTCCTTTTAATAAATGAACCAAAATAGCCTTATATGAGGTAAAAATCAAACTTTATTTTTTCTAACAAGATAACCAATTGCTACCATTTAGGTCCCTCTTCTCTAATACCTGCTCTGCTATAGATCAAGATGACATAAAGATAGAGTTTATGCTAACTTCTTGGTCCTCCATAAGTCAGTTTGACTTGATTTATGTCTAATAAACATAAATATGGCTGTACAAAATTCTGTAAAAGTTGTGTATACATGTATAACTCCCCCACTCTCTTACTTTCATTATTGCTGTGACACTAGAGCTGAGGGACTTAGTAGGGGTTACAAATTTTGGCATTTGCACACATCATTGCCAGGGGTCACACGCCTCTCATTTTGGTACTTGTGTGCATTATGGTTATAGTTCTCAGCCAAGGCCCCTAGCAGGATGTTCCAACAGCTTTCAGTGCAGTACCAACTGAAGATGACACTCTTGATTGTGGTGTAGAGAATCTGAAACATCAAGGCTTTATGGTTTGCACTGGCCATATGTGGGCAAGGATTGAACTAACTCAAGACTGATATTTATTTAGCAGTGAGTCATCACAGTGCTCATAAATGGGTCTTGAATTTTTGTAGAGTCAGTTCCCCAACCACATGCTCTCTCACCAACACTTTCAGAATCAATTCAACAATGTAATTTTTTTAAGAAAAAATTTCTATTGGTATTTTTGGCATGTTATAAGTCATTTATTTTTAAAAACTATTGGGATTATGATTGCAATAAATATAAATCTAAGGAGTCATAAAGTTTTAAATATTTTGCAGTATAAAATATTAAACTTTTTTGTTTGTTTGTTTTTTGGGTCACACCCAGCATCGCTCAGGGGTTTCTACTGCTCTACTCTCAGAAATCACTCCTGGCAGGCTCTGGAGACCATATGAGATGCCAGGATTCAAACCACTGACTTTCTGCATGCAAGGCATGCTATCTCTCTGGCCCCCCAAAAATATTAAACTTTAATTGTGAAGTTTGGCTTAATATTTCTGTCAAACAGATAGAATTTGCTTCCTAACAGACTCAAATCTAATATCCAATACTTAAATTACAAGATTTATTTTGGTTTTGATTTTAATTTTGGTTTCATTATCATTCACCTTGACTCTCTTAATCTCTCCATATGATGACTTTCTGAAATTCAATCAGTAATCACTTTGTAACTGTGTATCTCATGGTGATTCAATTAAATAATTTATTTATAATAAAAAATATAAAAAATCAAATTATTGACAACCCTCATTACAAAGTGACTACAATTTTTAAATAGAAATTTTTCTACAGTTTCTACATTTTTCTCTAATACTAGAATTGTTCCTAATTTCTATTTTTGTCATTCTAAAATAAAGAAATTTTTCATAGTTGTAATTAGCTTTAGCTAATAATTTTTTACTCTTTGTACATGCATTTTTTTTGAAACATGTGTATTCCCTATCTGGAATGTTTGCATGTGCCTATTGGTATTTTCATTTGGTTTTTGTTTGTTTGTTTTAGTTCTGAGGCCACTCCCTGTGGCTCTCAGGTGTTACTCTTGGCACTATGCTCAGAAATTACTACTTCAGGTTCAGGGGACCATACATGGTGCTAGGGATAATGCAAGACAAATGCTCTACCCATTGTGCTATTACTTGGGCCTTTGATTGTTCTCTTTTGGTTTGCTTTGCATTTGGGGTCATATCCATGGCTGTTGAGAGACTACTTATGGATGGGTTTTTAAATGACCTTGTGGTGACAGGGAAGCAGAGCCTCCTACACTTAAAGTAGGTACTTTCCAAAAATCATGTAGGAGTGACATTTTTTGTTGGGCCACACTCATCACTGATCAAGGGTTGCTTACAGAAGTGCTTGAGATTAAACCCAAACTTGTATGCTCAGCCTCTTGAGCTATCTTCCATAGAAATATCTCTTATGGGGCCCGGAGAGATAGCACAGTGGCGTTTGCCTTGCAAGCAGCCGATCCAGGACCAAAGGTGGTTGGTTCGAACCCCGGTGTCCCATATGGTCCCCCGTGCCTGCCAGGAGCTATTTCTGAGCAGACAGCCAGGAGTAACCCCTGAGCACCGCCGGGTGTGACCTGGATTCGAACCAACCACCTTAGGTCCTGGATCAGCTGCTTGCAAGGCAAACAACGCTGTGCTATCTCTCCGGGCCCTTGTGGGAGATTTTTATTTGTATTATATTGAAGCTCTTTATTAATTCATAGAGTACAGGTATATGATGATACTGAATCTTCTAACCACAGGTAATGTATCTTCATTCATTCAATTCTTATTGCCTTACAATAGGTTTCATAGCATTCTCTATAACTTTTTGTTAAATTTATTTCCATATGTTCTTATGCTTTTTTACTTACTACAAAAATTAAGTTTTAAATTATAGTTTTTGGTGATAAAATTATATATTAAGGACTGGGAGTGTATTCCATGATAAAGAATGTGTGAGGACCGAGGTCTTATACCTGACATAACATAAACAAAATTAACTTAATTTGTTTGCTTTGGGGCCATACCTGGCATGTTAAGGACTTACTTTGGTTCTGAGAGCAGGAATCAATCCTGGCAGAGCTTAGAAAACATTACGGAGTGCTGGGGGTGAAATACAGGTCCACACGTACATTCAAGGCTAGCTCCTACTAGCACAGCCCTACTAGATATTAATTTTAAAGGCTTATAGAAAACCATATTGTTAGACTCTCATGTTGTGTGCATATTCTTTTCAAAATAGGCAATAGTGACCATACTGAAAATTGCAGTTCTAAGTGTAATGGAAGAATCCTCTGACCCTTATTTCTATTGTCTTTGGTTATTATTCTCATACTATTTTTAATATTCCAAAAATGAGTGCAATTATTCTTGTCTGCCCCTCTCATTGTACTCATTTTACTCAGTTGATATTCTTCGTATCTATCCATGTATGAACAAATTTCAAAACTTCATTTCTTTTCCAAAGACTACATAGTAATCTGTGCTGTAGAGGTACCATAGTTTCTTAATCCACTGATAAGTTCTTGGGCACTTGGGTTTTGTTTTTTTTTTCAGATTCTGACTACCATTAATAGAGCTACAATGAACATGGGAATGCAAATGTCTTTTCTGTATTGTGTTTTTGGCTTCCTAGAATATATTTCCAGGAGGCATATTGTTGGGTAGAATAGAAGCTAAATTTCCAGTTTTTTAAATCACATCCATAGTTTTTCCCAGAGACTAGACCAATAGACCACTAGCAATGAAAGAGAATTCCTCTCTTCTCACATCTAAGCTAGCACTGGTTGTTCTTGTTCTTTTAGTGTGTGCCAGAATTCATATGGTACAAAAAGGAAAACACAGAATTCTCCATGACATTGAAAATAAAGTCCTCTTCAAGGATGAAACACTGCTCACTGATCAACCAAATGAAAGCAAAGAGCAAATGGGACTACATTAAACCAAGATTCTGCAGATCAAAGGAAATGGTAACCAGAATACATAGACAACCCATGGTATAACACAAACTATTCACCATATGATAAGAAGTTAATATTTAAGATATATAAGGCACTGATAGAGCTTAAAAAGAAAAACATCTAACCCTCATCAAAATATGAGGGAAAAAGATGAACAGAAACTTCATCAGAGAAGAAATACAGATGGCCAAAAGGCACATGAGAAAGTAAACCACATCATTCATCATCAAGGAGATGCAAATCAAAACAATGAAATATCATCTCACACCAGAGATCTCACATCTTATATATATATATATATATGTGTGTGTGTGTGTGTATATATATATATGTGTGTGTGTGTATATATATATATATGTATATATATATATATAAAGTTCAAAACTAAAGTTAAAATATTAAGTATGGAACACCACAACTGTAGTTTTCAGCATTCTCACCTTCACCATTTTGAAAATGACACACACTACACTTTGGTCAATAGAATTCATGTGATCCTCACAGCTCTTGGCCTGGTCCTCTCTGAAATTGGTCTCCACCATCTTTTCTTATCTCTCAGCCTTCACAGGCAAAGACTGGACTATTTAGGTGATAGTGAGTCAATGAATTACTCAGCTTCAAATTTTTCTTTAAAATTTATTTCTATGACTAGGTTTCAGTACTATCTTTTTTTTTGTATCTTAAATATCATAAATACTGATTATTTATCTATTCTTTCTGCTTTCTTAAGCTGCCAAGGCATACCACTGGAAGAGGAATAACTGTTTTTGTTTCATGGAAAACCACCTTTTAGATAGATAGGTAGATAGATGATAAAAATATAGATATATAATACTACACATACATAATAACATACATAACATGATATGTGTGGAAGTACTCTCTTTAATTTTTAGAAATTGATAATATTAAAATGTACCCTAAATTCCATTGATGCAAATACATGTGGCAATATTTGAACCATAATTTTATTTTGCTTTAAAATAAATCTGAAACTAGTTGTTCTAATTTAGATTTTACCAACTTACCACATCCTTATTGGCATATATATATTCATATATATTGAATATATATTCATATATTGTCTGTAATTCAACTCCTCTAATTATCTAGAGATTAAAATAAAGAAATATAATGATTTGAAATACATGAATAATAGCATCAGTTCTTTGGGGAGCTTTACTAAAGCCTTAGGATATTTTTCTAAGACTTCCAAATAGTTCTTTGATTTCATTTTAGCTTCAAATATTGTAGATATTTAGAGAACAGTCATTAAACACAGTAAAATTCAGCTATCTTCTTTTGTAAATGTGATAACAAAGATCCAGGAAAGAAAGGTTGGATTTATCAATGTCAGAGTAAGTTATTAGGAAATATAGGATTCTAATTCAGCTGTATCTTTTACTTTTAGATTTATTTGTAACTATTTTGTAACAAAATAGATTTTTTCAATTAGAAGGTAACTATGAAAAATAATATATTTTATATATTCAGATAGACATTTATATATAAACTCCAGTAAATATCAAATTTTCAGGCCAATAATAAGCCATAGGAGTGGGATCAGTATATTTAATCCATTTTCAACTTGCTTTTTGGCTGATAGTTCAAACTCCAATTGACCCTAGGACAAAACAGGGTTTTGTCTTGTGAGTCCAGGGTCAGTTATGCATATATTTTTTTCAAACACTCTATTTCCTCCTTCTCAATGTATTCAACATGAAGATAGAATGAAGACTGATACAGTATTCCACTTATTATTTACTTAATAACATTACTTTTCTTAACATTACTTAATTATAGAAATATGGTTTACAATGCATGTAAGATTCTACATAAGATTTAAGATTTTATATTACAAAAAACATAAAACTGTTTGTGATATCTTTTTTTTACTGCTTTGATTCTTTTTATTTTTTATTAATTTTTTTATTTTTAATTATGAGAACAAGGGTGCAAAGAAAGAGGACAAGGTAAAGTTACAGTGGAAGGACAATCACCCATAACATAATTCTCAGAAGTCCCCTTGCTGATATCTTAACTTTGAAATTTCAGCCAAAGAACATTAAGATAAATAAGACAGAATCCATGTACAATTACTTTGTCCCTTAAGTCCCCAGATTGTAACACATAATATTTCTTAACAGCACACAAGGCAATCTAAAGGCATAAAACATACGTAACTCCTTAAACATTACAGGCATATTATTTTTTTACATTTCCAAATACATGCATATTAGCTTAAGTTAACCTCAAATTTTAAGTGGGTTCTTTTTAAGGATTAGAGTCAAAGGAGCACAGTAAAATAGTGTTGGAGTGGCAATTGTTGTTTGCATAGGCCCACCAAAATATGAGGGACATGGAAAGAAATAACCTTGGCCTAAATACAAAGAGACCCAACCCCTGAAGTTTCCTGGCACAAGACCAACTCTAGGCTCCAGGCAAGCTAGATCGTCCAATCCAAGACACTGTCTGTATGCCAACACACTTTTATTTTTCACACAGTCTCTGTTGTTGGTATCATGTTTCTGTATTAAAGATCCTGGAATCTTCATATCCTACATTGAGGTCAGGATGTGGAGTGTCCTCTCGTTTCACCTCACAATCAAAGGGCAATGCAGGGAGCCCTGTCCTGTAAGCAGGTCATTGTTGTTGTTAAGTCTTCTCAGTGTTAAGGGAAGTTTCTTTTGAGCAGGTCGATGTCTGAGCCGTGTAAGGTCTTCCGTGGTAGAGGATTGCTTCCAGGTGATGTTATAAACCAGCCTGGATGTTTTGTGGATGGCTTTCCTGGTTCAGGGGTGAATGGAAAATGCCCTTTCTTCAGAGGTCTGTGCCAGGTCATTATGTCAATGTTCAGGGTGTAAGGTCCCTTTGCACTAAAAGATGTGTGTGTTCCAATCTCTATTAGATAGGATCTTATTTGTATGTATAGTATTTTTCCATTTTAATGTGCCTATGCAAAAAAGGAGCAATGCCACATGGTGTTATTGGTGCATATGGGGACCATAAGAACAATTCCAACGATTCCCATAATATGGTTCAATCATAAGCATTAAACTGGGGGACTCTTTCACCAAAATTCCTTGTTAAACAGCTCAAAAAGAGAAGATAAAAAGTGGTTAGAATCGTCACTGCATAAGACAACATTTAGTAAGAATTATAGCTGTCAGAGAAAGAACACAAAATATTCTAAAGAAATACGTGTCCATTTTATGTATCTTGAAACAGTTTAGGGTTGTTACACATAATGCATGGCTTTGGTCTGTGATTAGGATTGTATACTACTGAAGTTAAAAAGAGTAACGTAGGTTAGTGACGTTTGGGGGGTTAGAGAGTTAAGGAGTAAAAAAGAGCTTTGTAGGGGTGTGTGAAAGGGCAGAATAAAAAATGAATATTCTGGATACGCAAAACATAATATAAGAATAAAGAATACTCTCAATACATGAAGTACGCGCGGGGGCGCGAGCCCCCCGCTCGGTTATGTAGTTTTTGGATGCATAGGGAGGAATTTCTCACCCCCTCCCCCCAGGGCCCGATTAACCAGGCGTGGCCCTGAAGACCCGCCTGGTGTGGGGGGGATCTTGTTCCCCTGGACTAAGTGGTCAGCCCAGGGGGCCTATGGCTAGCTGTCTTGCCCAGAGCCCCCATCATACCAGTCAAAGGCCCACGAAATCCTGGCATGTGGAGTGTTCTGAGCCCAGCTGAGCCTCTGTAGTTTTTGGATGCCTAGGGAGGAATTTCTCACCCCCTCCCCCAAGGGCCCGATTAACCAGGCGTGGCCCTGAAGACTTGCCTGGTGTGGGGGGATCTTGTTCCCCTGGACTAAGTGGTCAGCCCAGGGGGCCTATGGCTAGCTGTCTTGCCCAGAGCCCCCAACTTACCAGTCAAAGATGCCCAGAAATCCTGGCATGCAGAGTGTTCTGAGCCCAGCTGTTTGTGATATCTTAATATTTCCAGACAACTAATGCTTATTAGTAAATTTGAGAGGAATAAAATATTATATGGAGATTTTTTCAACTGAATACATTGGTCAACACATTTAACCCCCAAATTGCTCAAGGATCTTTTCTATTTTTGTCAAGTTAGCTAGTGAAGAAGCTCTTTAGCCAACAATAAATTGGTTCTTATATAATGGTGTTTCTGATATCTTTTAAATAACAAGTATTTCAAAAAAAAAGATGACTACATTTAGTGATTTAATGATTTCATCACAGCATTTAACTAAATCCACACACACACACACACACACACACACACAAATTGGGTGTATAGTTGACATTATTAAAATGCTGAGATCTTTTGTCATGCTGGCCTTCTACCTGGAAGACAATTATGAATTAGTCTGTAAATACAAGTTAGGAGGTGAAACTTTGAAGATGTTTTTACATGTATGCTCAATATTTTTATTTAGATTATTCATTGAAGGTTCAGGAAGACATTTGAATCTAAGACATATGGTTCACACAAAATAACTTTCTGGTCAGTCAGTTGCAAAAAAGGTAGCCTGGACATTTTACAACATAGCATGCAGTGGACAACATCTCTTTCCCCTTCTTTTCTCTGCTGGCCTTCACATTCTTTTCCCTTTATGAGAAGCAAAAAAAATGATTTTTTTCTAGCATATTTGCTCATTTATCTGATGCCTTGTACCAACATACCATCTGCAAATGCTCAGATAAAATTTCAGCCAAACAAATTTTTATCTATAAAAGCAATTCTAATGACAGATGTTAAGGAATGACATATTTTCACAACATTATATAATAAACAGAATCAGATGTGAGGGTTTAATATAGACATAGAGTTTACTTAACTATCTCTAGGCTCTAAACAATCTCTAAACATAGCACTTAATCTTTAAACTATCTTTATCTTTCTCTCCTTCCTTAAATTCATTTTATTCCTGACCAGAACTACTTCTCTGTTATGAATGTGAGCACTCTGTTATTAATTCTACACTCTCACTTAGTTCTTAGGCAGTTAGTTATTCTTAGTCCTTGTGTCTGCTGAAGAGGTGGAACCTCTTTCTTCCATTATCCCATCTAACCTAAGATGACTGCCACCTTTTGCTTAGATCTCCTAAATCAAAGAATTTCTTTTCTAATAAACTCTAACTTCTAGAAAATCCTGAAATATATTCTTTTCTTCCTTGTTTTAAATTTTTCAGTTGTGAACCCAAATGCATAAATACCTATTGTTTTAATGTAGAATATCAGGGTGGAAATGATGGTCTCCCATTTACATACTATCTTTAGCGCATAGACAGTAAGTTAGATCAACACTGAAAATACTCCTAGTGATACTGTTTTTGTTCATTGAAATGATGCCAAATAAATAAGCCAAATAGGAATTTCCTTTTTCAAACATGTTCACAATTTTGTAATGGTGTTATATAATTTTTGTAGTCAGTATCAAGATGACATGTTATGTCGTTTATTTGAAAATAAAATTTGTGGTACCTATATTTTAGATTTTGGTTTATTCTCACTTCCTCCGTCACACACACAGTTCAGTTAGTCTATATGTAAAAACTTTTTATAAGGGAACTTAATGTTGTTGTGATAAAATGTCTGCTATATTCAATTAATAATAACAGTAAGTCAGTCAGCTTTTATAAGGATCCTTGATGCAATACTTTCTAATAAATTTCTTGTGAATTGTTTAGACCTAACATATAATTTGATTAATCACTTTGGGTCTTGAAAATACGTTCCATATATGGATATCTTAAGTTAGATATTGTTGTCATAAATTATTCTTTCTCAAGAGCATTCTTTTTCTTTTTACCTTTTAAGATAACTGACTAGTCTAGGAAGAAATTTAATTAAGAAGGAGTAGGGAGGAAGGCAGACAAGATAGAGAAAGTACAGAAGCTCAGAAAGATATTTAATTCCCCAATTCAGTACAACTAGTGAATATCAATACAGGAGACAACATAATGCATGATAAATGGGCATCTTAATGGGAAATACTATTTAAGTTTTGTTTAAGGCTAAAATGTTTATCTCTTGAGATAATCATAGTATGGATTAAGAATGATGCAGTAGGTAGAGTTAGTTAAATAAACTAATGCTTATCTACTACCTTGTAGAAATCCTTTGCTTTTGAGTTCTCTTTGACTCTCTAGTGCTCAATTTTTTTTTGTTTGTTTTTTGGGGCCACACCCATTTGATGCTCAGAGGTTACTCCTGGCTAAGCTCTCAGAAATTGCCCCTGGCTTGGGGGGACCATATGGGATGGGGGATCGAACCGTGGTCCTTCCTTGGCTAGCGCTTGCAAGGCAGACACCTTACCTCTAGCGCCACCTCGTTTAATCAAAATAATTTTAACTGTCTATGTAAATAACAGAAGTGCTTTTTACTAGAAAAAATTAAAAATACTGAAAACATTGCTAAAAAGACTGTAGACAGGTAGGATTCTTGCCTTGCACATAGCTGATTCTCATCAGATCCTTGCCAAACTTTATTGTTCCCCAAGTCCTGCAAGAGTAATTCCTGAGAACAGATCCAGGAGTAAGCCCTGAGCATCTCTGGTTGAGCACCCCTCAAAATAATTACTGGAAACATGTATAGACTATTTGGATTTTTTTCACATTGACATAAATTTCTTCAGAACAACCTGTATCTTCAAACTGTAATGTAAATACCTAATACATTGCTCTTACAATTTGAAAAATATCAGTTCAATATGTGCTTAGGATCACTAAACTTGCTGGTACACATAATTGTGTTGTTTTTCGATTTTATGATCATTTATTAGCTAGGAGCAAAGAAGGAAAAAAAAAACAGTTGCATTATTGGAAAAAAGACAAGAACATGATTGACATGCAAGAATTTGCCCCCAAGCTAGTTCCAGTCAGCTTCGTGAACAAAGGATTCCATCTCAATCTTTCCTCCCATAAGACAGAGACCTCACTGAGGGATTTTTATGTAACATTAAAATCTTGAGGACCATTGTAAATTAGAATCAAGACGTTAACTCCATCATGTAAGAGAGGGTTCTCAATAGCCTCCATTTAGGTCATAATGGACGATAGAGATTTAAAAGAAAGTCCCAAAATACTAATTTTCATATGTATTAGTAGATTTTATATGTTTCATTGTGTTAACAACTATCTGTGATATTTTAGTTCTTAAGGAATCTTTCACTTTTACTCTCACCATGAATATTATTTTTCTACCCTTTAGAAAGAGATAAGTATCATATGACTAACTGAATATATTAATGTGTCTGACATTTTAATCCTAAAAACTAACAAAGAAGAAACAAATATATGTAATAGATTGAGAATTCACTGTATCTATTTTCTAAAGTATAAATAATTCCTATCCTAATATACTTTTCACTTACATATTATTTTTGAACTCAATTTTAGTTGTTTTCTAAGAACCTTTTTAAAATGTCTACATCTCTATTAATCTAATATAACCCCAAAGAATATTCTTAAATATTTCTGGTTAGTGATTATTAATGTGTTATGTATCTTCTTAATCATTTGAATATAGAAATTTGTAGTCAAAGGAAAGAATCTTTTCATCTCCTAATAATTCCCCTGTTGTCCCCTAGGTACAAAGTAGGCTGGCAGCAATCCATCTGTGAATCTCAACCATGTGGGGAAGGAACCAGAAACTCCCACTACTAGCACCCTCCATGATGGTGGGAGGAAGCCCACAAACTCTTCTACTCCCTATTTCGTTAGTTACCAAGGAAACTGTGTGTCACATAAATATACTTGGTATTTGAGAGGTATTCCCTGATGATTTACTCTTCCATTTGTTTTTAAATAGGCCTTTTTGCTGATACATAGCTAAGTAACATGGCAAACTCAAATCAGTGGTTCTCAGAATTCATAAAACATCCTCACAATAGGAAAAGTACAATGCCAACAACCAGGGGAAATCTGTTGCGAAGGCAGTGTAAGAGTGTAGCAGTGTTCCTTTCTCGCTGATAAACTGGTCTTCAGAGATGTTCCTCATTATAGCCATGGTGCTTTCTCTACTGACCCCCTGAGTATTCACTTATTTTTCCTTTCATGTCATAGCCCCAGTTCCCTGGCAGCCCAATCTTCAGGATTTTAGCCATTCATACTTATATTTGATTATATTAATTTATATACTTACATTGCACAGGAGAAAACAGAATTTTATTCTCTGAAATTAGAGTGAGAATGGAATACAAGAAAGCTACACAGTTGCCAGGGCTTCCAGTTGAATATCTAAAAAAAATTATGTTCTACAAAGGTGAAATCTACAACTATCAGATTGTCTATAATTTATCATATTACAGAATATCTGCATCCTTCTAAGCTTAAAAATCACCTAAAATAATCTTTTAGAACTAATTTTAATATATAAAGTAACAAAAAAATCATTACAGCATAAGTTTAAAATTAGAGTAGGATATTCTTTAAGTATTTTATATTCATTTAATATTATAGTATAAGTATTATACATTATTTATGAATTATAAACATTATATTTTTTAATATTATATTCATTTAATATTCAATCAAGTAGTTTATATTACTCATTCATCTATCTATACCCTTCAAATCATAGGCATCACTAGAAACAGGAAAACTGATAAAAAGAATACAGCGATCCCTCTACACCTATTATCCAGCTTCAACAATTATCAGGGTCAAATTACTTTCAATTCCAGTTCACAATATTGTGCCACCCACAAATATGACAGTATGTATATCTAAAAATATCATGGCATATCATATCAGAACAATAATATTATAAATATTAGCAAAAACATTATCAGTATTGACAACCCCATAAAGTTTTAATTAGTTTTTAAATGTTCCAAATTTTCTCATAATATTTTATTATTTGCTCAAATAGGATGAGCATGGTTGAGACAGCTCTCATATAAACTCTACTTGTGTAGGTGAGAATGACCTTTCCCTCCCACACTGATTCTGTCCTGCATCTGTCCTCCCTTCACAAACATGGCCAATAAATCATACACTCACTGCTAGCATTTCTACACTCTCTCCTGTTGCCAGTGAAGGTGCCTCAGGTCACTTTTGTGATGCTGGCAGGAGAGAGTCAACAGCCTTGAAAAAAAAAATCAACTGCTTTCCTCTACCTGTGACTGTCACCCAGGGAAGCACCAGGCGAAGCAGGACTGATGAAAGTCTGTTATAAGCACCCTGCAGGGCAGGCCAGCCCTATGAAGCAGCTGTTAAGCTGTGCCTACAGTCGACTTGCTTTGCACAGCATGGGACATGATCCCTGCCTCGCATTTCGCATTTCGAGGGGGTGTCTTAGACTCAGGCTGGATTGCCTTTGTAGGAAAAGAAAATCAATTCTAATCTTAGCTTAATCTAACCAGACCTTTGGGTTTGTCACCTTTCCCTCACAGACTGGAACCTCTGGAGATTAAGAGTGAAGTACAGGATTACTGTGGAAATAAGTGAGGTAGGTTAAAATAAGTGCTCAAGAGACAACATGGCTTCTCCAAAGTGGAGAGAAGCCAAGGTACACATCTCAAGAAGCTGCTGTAGGTTGGATGTGCGGGAGGCAAGGACAGCATGGGTGCTCACAGTACAGGCTGCTGCTCTTCCTCTGCCAAGTGAGTTTATATGCATTTTACCCAAATGCCTCTCCTTTCCCCAGCAGTCTGTTGCTAGGTGGTTGCCTAGAAGGCCTTTGCTGTAATTGATCTTTGTCTTATGATGTTCTTCACAGGGCCTTTGTTCCAATAGAGCCTCTCCTCCCAGGTGGTCCAGCCACGTCTCTTAGGAAGCCTCCTAGCACTTGACTTGGAATGCTGCATCTTAAAAGCTTTCTGAGATGAGTCTTTTGTGGCAAAGGCTTTCAGAGGCTGTTTTCTCCTACATCAATTAGCAGTGCCCCCTATCTGCCAACACCACTACCTTCATTTTTCAGCTCCTTTAGTTTCCCATCTTGCCACTCAAACTTTCTGGATTAAGACAGCAATATTCATTACAGCTCCATTTACAACAGCCAGAATCTAGAAACAACTCAGGTGCCCAACAACAGATGGGTGGTTAAAGAAAACTGTGATACATATACACAATGGAATACCGTGACATTTTCCTTTACATGGATGGACATGGAAATTTATGCCGAGTGAAATAAGTCAGAGAGAGAGACACACACATAATAGTCTCACTCATCTATGGGTTTTAAGAAACACAAACGACATAATTGTAAGAACACCTAGACAATAGAGATGAGGGTTGGAAAGACTGGCTCATGATATGAAGCTCACCACAAAGAGTGGTGAGTGCAGCTAGAGAAATTACACTGACAACTATCATGACAATGGTAGTGAGTGAGAAAAATAGAATGCCTATCTCAAATACAGGCATGGGGTGGAAGAGGAAGCAGATGCAGTCCATTGGTGGTGGGAGGGTTGCTCTAGTGAAGGGGGGGTGTTCTTTTTTACAACTAAAACCCACCCACAAATATGTTTGTAATCAGGGTGCTTAAATATAAATATTATTCAATAAAAATATATAAAACCACTATGACATTTTCAGTGTCAACTATGTGAAGTATGTTGAAAATTCTCGTAAGCCACCTAGCACCAGGAGTACTTTTTTCAGTTCAGTATTCCCAAAACTTCCATGCTTCTTCTGCATGAGATTCTTTTACACATTTCTCTTAACTTTACATACACATCTGTGGGTCACATTAAGTGCATCTCATTGAGATCTCCCCTGAGAGTTTTTCTGTTAGGTCTGGAGTCAAAGAATGAGACTACATAACTGCAGTAAAGCAAAATAAAACTTGAATCTGTTTGCCATCAGCTCTAAATTGACTGGTCAGGGTCATCTCTCAAAGGAGATAAACCCACCCAAGGTCACAGCCAGTTTAAATAAGGAGGAGATGAGTATAGGGAGGGGATGACAGTAGGGAGGTTCTAGCTTCTGATGATCTAGAAAATGATTGGCTGCTATTGAGGGTACCTTCCTACCTCTCCCTTGTGTCCTTTCCAAATAGGCTATCTGCTATGGCCAGGTAGCTTGGGGCTATTTTAATGAAAACTTAGGCTTGAGAAAGAGAATTGTATCATGTGGTCCTTTACAAAATGGCATCATGTTCAGAATCCAGGGCCCTACATTTCCTTCTGTCCTTTTTTCTTAATTCTATTATTTTCCTTCTCTCTGGCACTTTGTTCTACCTTTTGTATCTCTTGTATATAACTTCTTTGGCATTACCTTTATTGTTTTATTTCATAGAGTTCACACACACATGTGATACACATATGATACACAAACTCCTATTGGCTTCTTCTTAAAGCCACACTTTTATTTTCATTTCCTTGCAATTCTTCAAACATTGTTTGTCCCCTTATCTTTTCTCTTTGCTTGCCCATTTAATCATCAAGCCTATGAAGTATTCTTCTAAAATGTCTTTTCAGTATTCATCTTTATATTTTCAAGTTTTTACTGCCCTATGGTATAATCTCTTCTATAATTATAACATAAAGCTTTCTGCTTCATCCATTCCCAGCACTAAAATGTTTAAAGATAACTCATATATAGATGATGAACTATAAACAGCTCCACATGATATACATAGCCTTCCATTATACATCTCCACAAATACCTGAACTTTAGTCAAAATGCTGTTCCTAGAAGTCAAAACAATCCTTTTATTTACTGCTTTGCGGTATAAAGAACAATTTAATATTCTCACCATTTCTCTATATACCCCTAATTCATAATATTCAAGTTAAGAATCTCCTGCCTGGATTAGTGACACTTGCCTTGCACACTGCTAATCCTGTTTCTATACCCCAGAACCATATATAGTCTCCTGAGTACTGCCAGGAGTTAACTCTGAGCAGAGACCCAGAAGTAAGTATTGAGCATCACTTTGAGCAGCCTAAAAACTGAAAAAAAAAATCACTAGTCAGTATTATTCAGTATTATTTACAGCACAATATATCTTCTTATTCTATAGTATTTAACATACTACTTTATGATAGTCTGTTACGGAAGCTGTTTTCTCCGTCTATTTCACAGAATTTTTAATAGAGATAATAAATATCCTGTATATTTAGTATAAAAGATAAGCTTGAGATATAGAAATGTTCAACAAGTGTATAAATAACTGAGTAAAATATTAATTAATTTTCAACAAGCTTAGTATAATTAGTTTGGGAATTTTTCCCTATCTCTATATTTTTCTTTGCCTAAAGCTCCTTTTACAATTTAATTATTAATTTGAATACTGTTTTCTCTGTCTGAAATGAAGCTACTAGCTTGATTTCCTTTGAATATTTTATGCTCATAAAATATTTCTTTTCATTACTCTAATCAATATTTAGTCAAAGACACATGGTGAGTATTTTAGGGTCTTTGGGGTTCCCAAAGAACCAGTCAATGAAAGAAGTTCTTACCAATCAGGTTAATATCCTTTGTGGTTATGTCATACCTCAAGTCTAAAAAAATTATTTACATTAAATAAACCGAGCAAATACAATATCCATGAAGATTTAGTTTCAACAAATAAAATGACAAGAAATGGTCAGAGAACAGCTAAGGTAATGAAATGAGATATGAATAACTCTCTTGAACCTCGGATTTTCTTCTGTAGAACTGGAAAAATAATTCTTCTTTAGGATGAATTTCACACTTTCTAGTGTGAAGATCAAAGACACTTCCAAATTTGTTTATATAATAGTTTTCCCAGGAAAATAAAGGGTGAAGAGTTAGACTAAAAATAATCAAGATACTAAGATAGTACTATAAATAGGAGAGATAGGTGGGATAAGATGCAGGTAAATAATCCTCCAAAATGAACAAGACAGTGGATCAATAACCCTCCCTTCTCTGTCACTATGAAGTGAAGTTATCCTGTCACTACTAAGGCCCCAAGAGAGGGAGCTTTAAGTTTTACTCCCCTATGTTTACTTTCTCATTTTTTTCTTCCAGAGATTGCCTTTGGCTGATAAACAACCTGTCTCCCCAAAACAATACAAATTGATCCAAAATAGTGTCCAGTTAAAAAAAGAAGAAGAAAGAAAGAAAAATAATATGCAGGTGTGTTCTAGGACTTACTCTATATTCTTTTCAGTTCTAGACTCAAACTAAGAGTACTTTCAATTTTTTTTTAATATAAATTTTTATTTTGATCATAATGGCTTACATATTGTTGACAATAATATTTTAGGTACATATTTACATAAAATCAGGGGGGATTCCCATCGCCAAATTGTCATCCCTACGCCTCCGTTTCTATCCTACCTCCCTTTTCCTTTTCCCTCACCCCAGGGCGGCTAGAATATGTGGTCCCCTCTGTATCTAACCCACTACTTAGTAGTCTTGCACCTGTTTGGTCCTGATGCCTCCCTTATTTCCCCCTCTATCTGGAGTCAGGACTAGCTAGTTCAAGTTGCGTGGTTTTGTTTGAAGGAGAAAAAAGCAATAAACTGGGGTAAGAGTCTAATACCCCGAAAATGGGCGGAGTCCTTCTAAAGGCTCTCATCATCACTCTGGGAGATGGAGAAAAAGTAGGTGAAACACTCCACTAGTACCAAAAGAAGTGTCAAATATCCAGTGAGGGCTCCAGCTATTTCGATAAGCACCACACAGAGCAGACAAAACAAACAAACAAACAAGTAGAAAAAAAAATAAAACAAAAACAGACAAACAAAAATCACGCCATGGTCTTGAATTAAGAAACATGGCATAGCACATAACGAAAGAGAAGAAAGGAAGAGAAAAAAAAATAAAAAAAATAAGTATAATTGGGGACTACACTTTCAATAATCACACCCAAACAGAGAAATCGACCAAAATAGATTGGTAAATCAAAAATAATAATAACAATAATAAATGAAGGTACTATATATATTTATATCAAAAAAATAACCAAGGTTTTGTGCTTTTTGTATTTTTGTTTTTTTCCCTCCTGCACTGGCACAGTAAATATTGGGGTCATTCGAAAAAGAATTCACTTGGCCTAAGAGATATGGGATTTCTCCGTCCTTGGAGCATACTGTCATGGGATCGACTCTAGACATTGCTCAGGATCCTTTACTTTCCCGGTGGTGTTTTTTTTTTTTTTTTTTTTTTTCTTTCTTTTTTTTTTCCTTTGGTGTGTGGAAGACTTCTGCTCTGTGTTTAGAGGTCTCAGTATCTGTACAGATCCTGAGGTGGGACTTATGATGAAGTCAGTCTTTGTGGTTCTAGAGGTTCTGTTACCTCAGTGTCATTTTAACCCATCTTCTGTGGTTGATGATCTTGGTCTTTGCACTGAGCCTAGGGTGGCACCTAGGATAGCGTCTTTCTTTGTGCTCCCAAAAGCCCCATTCCGTTACAATTGTCTCTGCCGGATCTTTGGGGCTGGGGATCATGATTCTTGTGCAGGTCATAGTTCAAACCCTAAACTAGGGCTTATTTATTGGTCCCAAGATGTATACAGTCTGGTCGTGAATCAAGCAGCCAGTCATCTGTAAATCCCGATCTTGGGTTTTTGTCCTACCAAAGGGAGCCAAGACTTCTGGTTTTGTCTTGTCGTTAGTTGGTAAGGTAGGCTAATCTGCTCTAAGGTCAAAATGATCGCATTTTCCCCGTTGTCAGGATATCATGTTAGAGGTGGGCCTTGTTGTTGGTCTCATCGTATTAAGGCCATCCTGGATGGAGTTTGTTTCCTGCAGCTGTTGTGGAGAGCTGTGCCGTTTCTATGTCGGAGATCCAGGGTTCAAGGCTGGATGAATGGTATCTAATCACCTGAGGTCTAATTTGATTCCACATGACATATTTTCAAGGCAGGAGATATCTCTATATTTTAAATAACTATGAGTTCCTATCTCTAGTAGATAAGAGCTCTCTTTTATTTTTTTTTTTAAATGTAAAATTTCCCCTTTACTTAGTGTGCCTTTGTAGGGGGAAGTGGTGCTACATTATAATGTCTGTGTATTCGTGGGTGGACTGATGGGATAACAGCCACAGGTCACCTACCAAAAAACGAAGAAAAAAAAAAGGGGGGGGATTGAAACTGTATGTGCTCACAAATATATATGAAGGACAAACATTAAAAAAAAAAGATAAATAAATAAATTAAAAAAAAAAAGAAATAAAATGAGTTAGCGAAATTTTTATGGGACCAAAGTGGTGCAAAAGACTACCTTACATTTGGGGGAGGGCAGGTAAAGAGGTGGTGTATTACAGGTCTTATGCCTATGTTGGAAGTACAGTTTTTCCCATTGTCTTTTGGGTTTTTCTTGTGGTGTGTGGGTTCCCAGGCATCTTCCTAACCCACCCCCTGACCTTCTTCAGATTGGTAAATATTTGCGGCAGGGGGGTCTTGGAAGAGTTCTTGCATTGGGGATACTTTTGGATCTAGGCCCGGTTTCAAGGAGCAGTTCGCCTTAGGGGGAGTTGGTCGGGAGGGCCTCGCAGCATGAGTCCATAGGGGAGTTGGCTGTCTTTTCTTTCAGGAGACGAGGTGTGGTTTTATCTGGGTGTCCTCTCGCCTGGGTGCTGGGTACTGGTTCATTGGGTAGGAGGTCGATCTTGATGCCTAATAGAATAAGGACTGGGGGAGAAGAGTTTTAATATGGTGGGAGATCTGGATGGGATTGAGGGGTGAGGGGATAGTTGGATTTCCGGAGGGGGGAAAGGGGAAGGTGTATGGGAAGAGTTTGAAGGGAGAGAAAAGAGAAAATACCTTAGAGAGAAAAGGGGGGGAGAAAGGGAGAAAAGTAATGAGCAGAATAGAAGAAGAAAAAGAAAAAAAAAAGTAGTGAGGAGAGGGGAGAGAATAGCAAGGGAATGCTGGTTTGATTGAATGTGTTCGAAGAATAGAGCCTGTAGTTTAAGTCTGTACGTCTCAGGTACTGCTTCAGTGGTCTGACTGGTCACGTGCTTCAATTCCTAAATGAAGGTATTACCTAAAGATAAAGTGTATGTTAAAGAGTTTTCTTGTGGCCATCTCGTAGTGCAAGCAAGGTATGGTATCCCGTGTGGTATCCCGAGTTGCCACCTTAGTTTGTCCGCCCTTTGTATCCAAGGGCACCTGTGGGCAGAAAAGCTGAGAGGTTATTTAAAGTATAGTAAGATAAAGGCATTAAAAGGTAGTGTTATGGTATGTTGCCATTGTAGTCCGTGATTTCCCTTGGTGTTCTATACTTGTGTTCCTGTATATGAACTCTCAGGGATTATTGTGGACCTTTGTTGTAGAAGTCTGATTACATACCTGTTCTCTCTATGCTGCCGTTTCTGTTG
Source organism: Suncus etruscus (assembly GCF_024139225.1). Lineage (NCBI taxonomy): Eukaryota > Metazoa > Chordata > Mammalia > Eulipotyphla > Soricidae > Suncus > Suncus etruscus. The sequence continues at coordinate 145,714,714 of NC_064848.1, read as the reverse complement.
TTGCTGTTTTCTTTGTGATATAATGTGTAGTCAAGAGTTTGCGTTGTTCCTTTTTCATGTATTTTGGACACTGCTCCCACGTCTATGCTGACTATTACAGTGTTCGGAGTTTCTACCCTGTTATTTGATAGGATTTAGTTGTGTATAAACTATGTGTTCTAGGTGTTTCAAAATAGTGCTACCATTCTGTGTTTATCTTTTGTCTTCTGACTTACTTCGTTTAACATAACATGATCTAGGTCCATCCATGTTGCTGCAAAGTCTGTGATTGTATCGTTTCTGACTGCCATGTAATATTCCATTGTGTATATGTACCACATCTTAATGATCCATTCATCTGTTGTTGGACATCGAGGTTGGTTCCAAGATTTGGCTATTATACTGAGTGCTGCAATAAATAGTGGGGTGCATATATATTTTGGAATGAATGTCCTTCCATCTTGTGGGTATATGCCTAGTAGAGCAATTGCTGGGTCAAATGGCAGATCAATTCTGAGTTCTTTGAGCACTCTCCAGACTTTTCTCCATAGATGTTGGACTAGGGGGCATTCCCACCAGCAGTGGATGAGAGTTCCTTTCATACCGCATCCTCGCCAACAAAGGTTGTTTCCATTATTTTTGATGTGAGCCAACCTCACTGGTGTAAGGTGGTATCTCATTGTTGTCTTGATTTGGATCTCCCTGATGATGAGTGAAGGTGAGCATGTTTTCATGTGTTTGTTGGCCATCCTTCTGTCTTCCTCAGAGAAGTGTCTATTCATTTCATCTCCCCATTTTTCTATGGCTTTATTTGGTTTTGAGGGGCTCAGCTTTCTGAGTGCTTTGTATGTTCTAGATATCAGCCCTTTATCTGATATGTCAAGTGAAAAGATTTTTTCCCATTCTGTTAGCTGTCTTCTTGCATTGAGTAGGGTTTCTTTTGCCATGCAGAAGCTTTTTAGTTTGATGTAGTCCCATTTGTTTATATTTGATGCTAACGTTCTTGCCATTGGTGCTCCGTTCTCAAAGACCTTTTTGATATATAGGTCTTCGAGTGTTCTGCCTATTTTATTCTCGATAAACTTTATAGATTCAGGTCTGATTTCAAGGTCTTTGATCCATTTTGAGTTGACTTTTGTATAAGGAGTGAGGTATGGGTCAATTTTCACTTTCGTACATGTGGTTTTCCAGTTGTACCAACACCATTTGTTGAATAGGCTTTCTTTGTTCCATTTCAGATTCTTGCCTCTTTTATCAAATATTAGTTGGCTGTATATCTGGGGGTTTATGTCTGGGAATTCTGTTCTGATCCACTGGTCTGAGCTCCTGTCTCTGTTCCAGTACCATGCTGTTTTAATTACTATGGCTTTATAGTATAGTTTCAAGTTAGGTAAGGAGATGCCTCCCAGCTTCTTGTTTTTCAGTATGTGTTTGGCTATCCTGGATCTTTTGTGGTTCCAGATGAATTTTGTGATTGATTGTTCTATTTCTTTAAAGAATTGTGTCTGAATTTGGATAGGGATTGCATTAAATCTATATAGAAGTTTGGGTAAGATAGTCATTTTGACTATGTTAATTCTACCTATCCATGAGCATGGGATGTTCTTCCATTTCTTTAGATCTTCTTCAATTTCTTTCTGAAGTGTTTTGAAGTTTCCCTGGTAAAGGTCTTTCACTTCTCTTGTAAGGTTTATTCCTAGATACTTGATATTTTTTGATACTATCTTAAATGGGATTGTATTTTTAATCTCTCTCTCCTCAACTTCATTGTTTGTATATAGAAACGCTACTGTCTTTTGTGTATTGACTTTGTATCCAGCCACTTTGCTGTATTGGTTGATTGTTTCTAGGAGTTTTACTGTGGACTCTTTAGGGTTTTTGATGTATATCATCATATCGTCGGCAAATAGAGCTAGCTTGTGTTCATCTTTCCCTACTTGAATTCCTTTGATTCCCTTCTCTTGTCGGATTGCTATTGCTAGCACTTCTAAGGTTATATTGAATAAGAGTGGAGAGAGTGGACAGCCTTGCCTAGTTCCTGACCTTAGTGGGAATGCTTCTAGTTTCTCGCCATTAAGTATAATGTTGGCTGTAGGCTTTTCATATATAGCTGTAACTATCTTGAGGAAGGTTCCTTCTAACCCTATTTTGCTGAGTGTCTTTAACATGAAAGGATGTTGGATTTTGTCAAATGCCTTCTCGGCATCAATTGATATGATCATGTGGTTTTTGTCTTTCATGTTGTTGATGTGATGTATCATGTTTATTGATTTGCGTATGTTGAACCAACCTTGCATTCCTGGTATGAAACCCACTTGGTCGTGATGTATGATCTTTTTGATGAAGTGTTGGATTCGGTTTGCTAGGATTTTGTTGAGTATCTTTGCATCTATGTTCATTAGTGAGATTGGTCTGTAGTTTTCTTTTTTGGTGGTGTCTTTGCCTTCTTTGGGAATGAGTGTGATATTAGCCTCATAAAAGGAGTTGGGGAGGATTCCTGTTTTTTCTATGGTTTGGAAAAGCCTTTGGAACAGTGGTAATAGGTCTTCTTTAAATGTTTGATAGAATTCACCTGTAAATCCATCTGGGCCTGGGCATTTGTTCTTAGGGAGTTTTTTAATTACCTCTTCAATTTCTCTGAAGTGATTGGTCTGTTTAGACTTTCTAGATCTTCCTTTTCCAGTCTTGGAGGAGGGTGTTTGTCCAAGAATCTGTCGATTTCTACTGGGTTCTCTAGCCTACTTGAGTATAGTTGTTCATAATATGATCTCATGATATGTTGTATTTCTTGGGGTTCTGTTATAATCTCTCCCCTTTCATTTGTGATCCTAGTGATTTGGGTGTTTTCCCTCTTTTTTTTTGGTGAGTCTTGCCAATGGTTTGTCTATCTTGTTTATTTTTTCGAAAAACCAACTCCTGGTCTCATTGATTTTTTGTATTGTTTTCTTAGTTTCGATATTGTTTATTTCTGCTCTGGTTTTTATTATTTCTTGCCTTCTGTTTGTGGTTGGATTTCTCTGTTGCTGTTGTTCCAATTCTTTGAGGTGATCTTTTAAACTGTTGGTTTTGTTGTTTTCCTGTTTCTTGACATAGGCCTGTATTGCTATGAGTTTCCCCCTAATTACTGCTTTTGCTGTGTCCCATAGATTTTGACATGTTGTCTCTTCATTGTCATTTGTCTCAAGGAATCTTTTTATTTCTTCCTTGAGTTGTTCTTTGATCCAGCTGTTGTTAAACAGCATGTTGTTTAGTCTCCAGGTATTTGTTTTCCTCCATTGCTTCTTCTTGACATCAATTTTAAGCTCTGTTGCATAGTGATCTGAAATGGTACTTCTAATTATCCTTACCTTTGTGATCTTACATAGGTTGGCTTTGTATCCTAAGACATGGTCTATTCTGGAGAAGGTTCCATGTGGGTTTGAGAAGAATGTGTATTCTGCTTTCTGGGGATGGAGGGCTCTATATAAGTCTGTTAGCCCTAAATCTTCTAATTTTTCATTTAGAGCTCTTATTTCTTTGCTATTTTTCTGCTTGGAGGATCTGTCCAGTGGTGATAGTGGAGTATTGAGGTCCCCTACTATTATCACAATTCCCTTCATGTGTTTCTCCAGGTTTGCCAGTAGTTGCCTCACATATTTTGGTGACTCTACATTAGGTGCATAGATGTTGACCAGGGTTAGTGTTTCTTGATCTAATGTTCCCCTGACCAGTAAGTAGTGACCCTCTTTGTCTATGATCACTTTCTTGAGGTTGAATACAATTTGGTCTGATATAAGAATGGCTGTCCCTGCTCTTTTTTGTTTTCCATTGGCCTGAATAATTACTTTCCATCCTTTTATTCTAAGCCTGTGCTTATCCTGTAGCTGTAGGTGTGTTTCTTGCAGACAGCAGAAGTCCGGTTTATTTTTCCTAACCCAGTTCTCTACTATGTGTCTTTTAATTGGAGAGTTTAGTCCGTTTACATTTAGGGAAATTATTGATAGAGAGGACTGTTGTACAGTTGTATTGTGTGGAGTGGTTGTTGTTACAATCGGGGGTTTGGATTGTGTAATTCTTCTCTGAGTAAGTCGCTTAGGATCGGCTTAGTTTGCACAAATAGTTCAAGTTCATTCATGTTTGAGAATGTTTTTAGTCTGCCCTCCCATATGAATGATAGTTTTGCTGGGTATTGGACCCTGGGTTGGAAATTTCTTTCATTCAGTCATTTAAATATGTCATTCCACTGTCTTCTTACTTGAATTATTTCAAATGGGAGATCTGGTTTGATTCTTATGTCCTTTCCTTTGTACTTGAGGTTTTTTTTCTCCCTTATTGCTTTCAGGAGTTCCTCTTTCTCTTTGTTTTTTGCCATTTGGATTATTATGTGTCTTGGTGTGAGTTTATTGGGGTCTACTTTATTAGGGACTCTCTTGACTTCTTGGATTTGTCCTGAATTGTCTTTCCAGAGGGTGGGAATGTTCTCTGTTATTATCTCCCCGACTACCTGTTCTACCCCCTTCCCTATTTCCTCCCCTTCTGGTATACCCACAATTCTTAGATTGTTTCTTTTGTCCTTGTTGATTAGATATTGGATTTTTCCTTCCAGTGCTTTGCCTTTTATTTCTTTGTTGGTTTCTTGATCATTTTTTGATTGCAGTTTTCCTTCGAGTTCTTCTATGTGCTTCTCCAACTCTGTGTTTCTGCTCGTAAGGCTTGTTACCTTGTCTTTTAATTCCTTCACTTCTTTTTGTATGGACTCTCTCATGTTCTTTGACATTTCTTCTTTAATTTGGCTGATTCGTTCGTCCATGGATTTTTTATATTCGGTTGTTAGGGTTTCTTTTAATTCTTTTAGTAATTCTTGCATTTCCTTCCTCATGACTGCTTTTAGGTCTTCTTCCCGTGGATCTGTGCGCTTTGGTGGACTTGGAAATTTGATAGGGTTTGTCATGGTGTCTCCAGTTATTAGCGATTTCCTTGCTTTACGCATTGTTCTTTGTATTTAATGGTGTATTTTGGAGTGCTGTGGCTTCTAATTTTGGCCTGCTTTGGTCCCCTTCCTGAAGGTGTTTCTAGAGGGGCCTGTTGGGTGAGTTTGTTGGGCCTAGCCCTTTCTCCTCCCCTTTGCTACCTAGAGTGCAGCCTTCCTGCTGTGGGTCTTGTCCCTTTCTGCTCCTTATTTCTGTCAGCGGTGCAGTTCCACTCCTGGCCACAATGGTTACTGGCGCTGTTGAGCCTAGCTCTCAGTCCCCCCTCCTTTCTCTGGGAGTCAATGGAGCTCCGCCCCCTCCACGCCTCCCTTGAAGGGTTCCCTCAGTTCAACCCTTCAGGCTCTGTCCTCACCCTTGGGGAGTCCCTGGTCCACTCCAGGGTCCAGGGAGGTGGACTGCTCTAGTTCCCCTGCGAGTCCAGATGGCTGGCCCTATCTCTCCCGTCTGTTCGGGTCGCTCAACTTGACTTTCTAGTCACCCACCTGGGGGAAGGGAGTCACTCAACCCTCTCTGGCTGGCACGCAGGGGTCCCTGGGGGAAGGGTCCGTCCCAAATGCCGCGCGCAAAGAGACAGAAATTCCCTCACTCACTCCTCCAGCCGGCCCGCCGGGGTCCCTGGGGAAAGGGTCCGACCCAGACACCGGCGCTAAGAGACAGAAGTTCCCTCACTCACTCCTCCAGCCGGCCAGCCGGGGTCCCTGGGGAAAGGGTCCGACCCAGACACCGGCGCAAAGAGACAGAAATTCCCTCACTCACTCCTCCATCCGGCCCGCCAAAGGGTCCGACCCAAACACCGGCGCAAAGAGACAGAAATTCCCTCACTCACTCCTCCAGCCGGCCCGCCGGGGTCCCTGGGGAAAGGGTCCGACCCAGACACCGGCGCTAAGAGCTCAATTTTTTATAAATGAATTTGCCTAATTAACTTAAATAGAAAAGCAGTCAATAATTCAGGGGAAGCATTTCAATATAGAGTAAATATGTTTTATTTGAACAAAAATCCTACTAAAGAAATACATGTATGTTAGTTAATGTTTTCTTTAAACAGATATTTAATTAGTTCCAGGCACTGTCTGGAACAAGGAAATATAAGTATGGACAAAATGTACAAAACCCCTGTCTTTATTGAGCTTACATTCTAGTGCAAGAATCCTGGAAGAAAACTAAATAAGGGATATTGATAACAAGCCCTGGGTGAGTTATACTATGGTGAAAATAATACAGCAAAAGCAAATGAGAGGAATGAGAAGAAAGGATCATTAAAAAGTGTTAACTGTGCAAAGCCTTGTTGAGCTGACTAGAACCTGAAGGAATGAACTTTCTAGAATCAAACAAACATCAATGTCAATTACTTCAGAAAGTAGAGTGGCTAAGGTTTATGGACATGAAAAGGCTCGAATGAATGAAAGACAAAATAACAGGCACAGACTAAAAAGTTTAAATAAAAACATTTAGGGTCTTTTAAACAAGGCAGGAGGTAGGAAACTATTGAGGAATTGTTTCTTGTGAGTGGCAAGTTCTAACTTGGGATTTAAAGAGTATATATAATATATATCTATATATATTTATTTATAAAGGAGTATTGTGCAAAAACATGGTACAGAATACAATTGAAATTAAAATAGTTTTTCAATGCAGTCTTAAACCAAATTTAAAAATAAAATGTTATTAACATTGATTCAAGGATAATTATTCAAATAAAGTCATTTAAAAATTATGCAATTGTGAAAATCAGAAAATTGTATACTTTAAGGACAGATACCAATTATCTTGAACAGCATAAATGTAAAACCTTTATTAACTTTGGAAAGTTAAATATCTTTGAAAAGATATCAGACAATTAGAAGTGTTTAAGCATTTATGGTATACTGGTGATGTTAAAGAATTTCTATTTCTAGCTTAGAATATAATTCTGTAAAAGGTCTTATTTTGTTGAAAATAAATGGTAAGTGTATGGGGATAAAATGATAAATTATCTGGGAATTTTTTTCAAAATAACTCAGACAGTAGAAGTGGAGGATAGGGTGAGGGATTAGATGGAGCATGATAGGTCACAAGTTCATTGCCATGGTTGTGACAGGTATGTAGGGGTGCATTTTGTCGTCAGCTCCTCTTCTTATATACATGTTTGAAATTTTCCACAATGCATATATGTTATAAATAAAATAAAGTGGATCATTGTATAAAATGAACCATTATGTGAGTAAATATGATGTATATAAGTAAAGGCTGATACTTCAAGATGTAAAAAAAAAAAGCAATGACCTTTGCTTTAAAAGATTTCTTTAAATCTCCATTGATACCTTTTTATAACGATCAAAGCACTCTCTCTGTCTCTGCTTCTCTCTGTCTCTGTCTCTCTCTGTCTCTGTCTCTCTCTGTGTCTCTCTGTGTCTCTGTGTCTCTGTCTCTGTCTCTGTCTCTGTCTCTGTCTCTGTCTCTGTCTCTCTCTCTCTCTCTCTCTCTCTCTCTCTCTCTCTCTCTCTCTCTCTCTCTCTCTCTCTCACTCGTTTCTGGGCCAGACCTGATGGTGCTCAACGGTTACTCTGTACTCAGGAATCACTCCTGGTGGGCTCAGGGAACCACATGGGATACTGGGGAATGAACACCCCAATAAAGGAATCCTCAATATGGGTTGCCAGGAGATCTAATATCCCAATCAAGGCTCTCTTAATAAGCAGTTTGGTGTGGTAAAAAAAAAAAAAAATTTAACTGGGAAGTAGAAGCTGACATTTTAGACTCTTCTTTGTTACTGAATGACTTTGTAGCCTTAGGCTAGCAACAGAATACTCTTTGGAGTTCTGTTTCTTACTCTGAAAAATAACCAAAAAAGAAAGAGAGGTTAGAACATCTGGTGGCTAAGTTTTTCATCCAAATCTAAGGCATAGCTTTCATGATGGTTGATGCATACAAATTTTTACTTTAGTATCTACCTTAAAACAATTTTATGTTATGCTAATAAATTATGGAGAGTGTGGTATTAAGAAAGACTCCCAAGAAACACAGAAAGCAACCTAAAAATTAGATAATCCCATTATCTCAATTGCAGATTCTTCTCACACTAAACTAAACAAAAATAAATAAAGAATAATTCCCTTTAGCTAGAACTCCAAAATATTTTTCTGTAAAATGTAGGATAGAATATAGTTTAAGTTTTTTAAATAATTCTGAGGGCCAAAACGATAGTAAAGGAGGTAAAGTGTTTGCCTTCATGTGGCTGACCCCTGTTTTAATGCTTATTTTGACATCTGATTCTCTATATATTTCCATAGAACACTCCTGATCACAGAGTCAAGTATAGCCCGAAAGCACTACTTGTGTGGCCCAGAAGAAAGAAAAGAAATATTTTAGTTTTTGTTGCCCATAAGATCTTTGTGGTAACTTCTCCACTCTGCTATTGTTATTCAAGAGCAGCCACAAGACTGTATAAATAAATGAAAATGCTTCTACTCCAAGTACAATGCATCGATGCATGTATTGATAGCACTGATGCAGGCAAATGATGGTTGATCTTCATTCTTTAGTATAATCAGATACTAACATAATAACCCTCACTTAATCGAGTAATGATATAGGAACAGTGCATCTATCTGCCCTGCATTCTGAACTCTCATTTTCTTGTAGCAAAACAATAACCATGAGTAACAATGAGACATAATGCTATCAGTTTTCATATCCCAAGTTCATTCTCTTCATCATCTCATTGCTTCCTCTTTGGTGCACGTTCAGGAATCTCTTATGCCTATTGAATGCCTTATGGATGTTATTATTAACAAATGATTTGTTATCTAATAGCCAGAGAGTTTTCTCTATTTGTGAAATCTCATTGTGTTAATGCTTTGTGTAAAGCCTCCATGGGTTGTAAGGGCAAGATAGTTTAATAGTATGTTCTGCATGAAGGAAGTTCAAGTTCAATCCTGGCTTTGCAGGGTCCTCCAAATATATTGACCTCCAGCACTAAGTTGGAAATAGCTCCTAAGCACTGCTGGTTGTGACCCCAAACAAAAAACTAAAAAACAAAAAATGATAGTCAAAATGAAAACAACCCAAATGTTTCTCAAATAAGGAATAAATAAACAATAGATAATTCAACCATAAAATGTACTGCTGAATCATTACATGCCACAACATGAATTAATCTTATAAATGACTATCCTAAATGAAGAAGATAATAAAAACACATTTTCTACAATTCCATAGCTAAGCAGAATAGGCACATTGATATGTTAGTAAATAATCATTGCTGGGAGTTAGTAGTAGGAGGCAATTGAGATCATTAAATATTGGAACTAATTGCTAATAAATATATGGTTCTTTCTGGTTTGCTGGATATTTGTGGAATTATGAGTGATAGTTGTATAACACAGTAAGTGTGGGGAGCCTAGCTGATAAAACCTAGAACATAAGACACCTCAGTAATTCCTAATCTGGTCACCCACGTGACCAAAAGTGCCCATGCCTTGAGAACAAAGGAAATAGACAAATACTGAAATAATTCAAAGCAGCCCAATACATCCAGCCAGAAAGAAAAATATAGAGCAACTTGCCTTTGTGTTAGCAAAAAGTTATTAAAATTATAGCTGATGTTCTATTTATGCTTGTTGAGTATAATTTATAGAACTCTGTTTGAATCTTATGCTTTCTAGTAAAACATGCTCAGGTCTACCTCTTTGCCCCTCCCTATTACCTGCCCCAGCTTATGCTAATGAATGCTTGTAACTGTGATTGGTGGAAAACTTGTAACACCTTCTGACGTATTTCAGCCCTTAAAAGCTGATCACTGGACAATAAACTTCCCTTTTGAACAGCATGCGTTGTCTTGAGGGCTTCTCTTACTAACTTTTCTAGTTCTTCTTTACAGGTCGGTTCTGCTCGGGTGAACCCACTAATAACTAGCAACCTTCATTTCCACACCCCCGCGGGTCAGGGGTCTCCCACGGGAGGTTGCAAGTAAGTATGCTGAAACAGTGGTGTATTCTTTTAAAAGATTATTTTTAATTAAAGAACCATTATTTGCAAAGTTATTCATAGTTGGGTTTTAGACATACTATGTCCTAGCATCATTCCCACCACCAATGTCTTCTTACCTCCAACAGGGTTCCCAGGTTTTCTCTTACCTCCACCCCCATAACCTGCCACCCTGACAAGTACATTTTAAGTTTTGTTTGGTGAAGTTTTAATCTCTTATTTTTAATGCTATTCAATCTGTGACTAAATATTTAACTATACCACTCATTTATACCACTGGTATACTTGGATCTCCTTAACCCCTATGCCCTATTGATTCCATCTATCTCTTCACCTCCCTCCCCTCAATTTCTTCCTTTTCTCTGACTTTCTCCCTCTATAATCTGGAGTCAAAGATAGTTAGTTTATACATCCTCCTTTCAAATATTGTGATCCCTCATCCAGTTCTTCTATATACCACATATAAGTGAGATTATCTTGTATTTGTCCTTCTTTTGGCTTATTTTATTCAGTATGATATCTTTCAGTAGTGTTACAGTGAATTGCCTGATTACAATTTCCTTTACAGTCACATAGTATTCCATTACGCATTCGTACCACATCTTCATGAAAAATGTGTTCAGCATCATTTACTATTAGGGGAACCCAAATCAAGACAACAATGAAATATTATCTCACACCTGTGGGAAAAAATGCACATATCAAAAATATTGGGACCAATCTATTTTGATAAGGAGTTGGTGAAAGTGGAGTTCTCACATACTACTGGTAGGAATGTTGCCTGATTCAACCTGTATGGGAAACAATATAGAAATATCTCAATAAACTAGTAATTAAGCAGTTCTACTTCTTAATATTTACCCCAAGGACACAAAAATATTTATTCAAAATGATATATGCACATCATTATTCATTGAAGTCAACCTGGGTATCCAGCAATAAATAAGTGAAACATTGGTGTATTCTTTTTTGGGAGGGGGGTTGGGCCACACCCTTCAGCATTCAGGGATTACTCCTGGCTTTGCACTCAGGAATTGCACCTGGCTTTGCACTCAGGAATTGCACCTGGCAGGCTTAGGGAACCATATGGGGTGCCAGAGATAGGACCCAGATTAGTCTTGGGTTGGCAGTATGCAAGGCAAATGCCCTATCCACTGTGCTATATCTCTGACCCCCACTGGTGTGTTTTTTAATATTATTAATTTATGTTGTTAATTTTTATAAATACTTCAATTTACAACAGAGCTATTAGAAAATAAAAATAATAAAACCCTACATGGCTTCTGAGATCACTGACCATAGTTTCTAAGTCTCTCTATAAAATGACACTTTCCCAAATTTATTCCAGTTACTCTGCCTCTAATTTTCAGGCTTCCATGTAGTCTGGCTATATTCTTAACACTTTGAGCTCATTCTCTGCATTTACTATACTCTCTACCTATAATACATATTATACTCATTAACATGTGGCTCCTTCTTGTTCAATATGTTCCTCTTTCCTCAAATATCACTTTCTTTTTTTGTTTTGTTTTGTTTTTGTTTTGGGGCCACACTCAGCGGTGCTCAGGGGTTACTCCTGGCTGTCTGCTCAGAAATAGCTCCTGGCAGGCACGGGGGACCATATGGGACACTGATATTCCAACCAACCACCTTAGGTCCTGGATCGGCTGCTTGCAAGGCAAATGCCCTGTGCTATTTCTCTGGGCCCTCAAATATCACTTTCAAAGAGGCATTTTCTGAACATCATTATTTCTGAACACAATTGTTCTTTTATCATTCTTCTTAAATATATTACAATTTGGAATGACATTATTTATGTATCTGTTATGGGGTTGTCTGTCAATTGCATTATATTGTGAGTTCTTTAAGTGCTGTAATTTTTTCTCATCCATTACTCCACCCCAGCACATAGAACAAAGCTTATCATTTTAGAGACATTGAACATCCAATGAATAAATGAAAATTACCCTTTTGTATCTTTGAAACAGATTTTTCATTTTAAATATATTTATGTAATATGTTTCCAAACTTCTAACAAGTGGTATGGCCTCTTACAATGTAATGGTTCTACACTAAGTATATTTTGACTTATAGCACAATAATGGGTAGATGGATAGATCTGCAAGGCCCTTGAATCTGTCATTCAGGAACTCTGTGTGTGTGTGTTGTGTGTGTGTGTGTGTGTGTGTGTGTGTGTGTGATTTTCCAGACCAATGCTTGTTCTAGACCCATGTTTTTCTAGTATTTTGGTTTTAGAACCTGATGATTTAATTCTATTTAATAGGATACTGGAAAAAATAATACATTAAATATTTAGGGGAAAAGATTTATAAGCCCAAAATTATCTGCCTACATTTTGTTTATTCGAATTTGGTCATATGGCTATACCTTGGTGCAAGCATTTGTAGGTGAAGTAGTTGTTGCCTAGGCAGAACCTCCTTGAGTGACAACTACTCTTGATATTTTGCTGGAGAGCCACTTTCATGAATTTGAGCAGCTCACATTTACTTAACAGCCTGCAAATATATTATATAAACATATATATATATATATATATATATATATATAAAGAGTCTTCCTAGACTCTTCAAAAAGTCAAATTCACAAAATAATATAAAAATTGTGTGATAGTAATCCTCTCTACAGATTTTTTTTTCTATGTAAGAATTTAAGAACTAAGTTCCAGCACTCATGCTCCCAGGTTATTTTATTTTAATCCCTTCCTTACTTCCTTACTTTGTCCCAGATCATGATTTTTTTTCTCCTCCAGATTTCTTATTTTTCCCTCCAACCTTCTAAAAATCACCATCTGACTATTTAGAGACTTCCTTATTCTATTCCCTCAATGCACTTCTCGAATGCTTCCTTAAGATTTCATCTGGGAATGTCACAATATGTACTTTCAATAGTTATAAGGTAACTATTATCTACACATATAAATTACCAAAATGTTTATTTGAAAGAGGGATCTGTATTATGTAGAGTGCTCAGTAAACTCAGAATTGAGCTGCCATATGATCCAGCAATTGTATTCCTGGGTATCTATCCCCAAGACAGAAGGAAATTCATCCCGAAGTATGTATGCACTTCACTATTTATCACAGCACTCAGCACAATAGCCAAGATTTGGAACCAACCTTGATGACCAACAACAGACTGGTGGATCATGAAGATATGATACCTATACACAATGGAATACTACATAGCAGTTAGAAATGATACAATCATGAATTTTGCAGCAACATGGATGGATCTAGAAAATATTATGTTTAATGAAGTAAGCCTGAAAAAGAAGGATAAATACAGAATTATAGCACTTATCTGAGGTACTAGAATATATAACATATATACATATAATATTTTATGAATGAATACAATGATCTAATAGGGTAGAAACTCCAAGCACTGTAGTTGTCAGCATTTAGCGAGAAGTGTGCAAATCAAGTGGAAGAGGGAAAACGCAAAGCTTCGACTATTCATTATACCATAAAGAAACCAGCAACGATAAAAACTGTGATTTAGAGTGAACAAGTATAAAATCATCCTCTAACTACAAAGCTCTATAACAATGTCTTAAGGTATTTATCCACAGAACCAGGTGAAGAATATGATGGGAAGCCAGAGACTCTAGCTGCAGTGATTACTAACAATATGTTTTAATTCCCTAATTTTACCAGGTATAAAATAACCCATCAGCTTCTTTATCTATAGTGGTTATTTGAAACAAAGGGAGGACACCCTAAGTTTACACCTTGGTGCTCAGTCATACTAGATACCATATACATTATGATAATGTCTCAATAAAATACTTCAATTTACCCATTTCCTTTTATTTATGTCTTCTTAGGTTCTAAAGCATATGATCATTCAGACCACTGAAACATTTAATAGTGTACCACAGACTTATTTTACAGATCCTACTCATCAAATACGTTTTCGCAAATTACCATTTCTTTTTTCTCTCTCTCACTCTCTCTCTTCCCTACTTCTTTCCTTTTCACCGTTCTTCTTCATCATCATCAATTCAATTTAGGTTAAATAAACCCCACACTGTCAGCTTTTCTTTAGGAAAGGAACCATGATACATAAGATGCAGCAGACAATACTACATAGGGTAGCCACCTCCTATAGTCCTCACTATATGACTCCTCACTAGATGAGAAAACTATGTGCATCCTAAAATGCTCCAATCACAATCTAATCCTGAAACCTTCATTTAGCAAGGCCCACCCTCATCAGTGATGAAGAGCCTAGAAATTGGAAAACCTTCCAACACCGACACAGGCCAAATTTTTTAAACTTATTTCTACTGTATTTACTTATTTTTCTTTTTTCTTCTTTCTTATCTTTTGTTTTCCCTTACTCTCTCCTAATATAGGTCTAAGCTAATTATTTATCTTAATTCAATTATTTCTTTTTTTTATTTTAATTATAACAACAAAGATGCAAAGAAAGAGGACAGGGTAAAGTTACAGTGGAAGCCCAATCACCCATAAACAGAATTCTCGGTAGTCCCATCGATGATATCCCAGCATTGAACTTTCAGCCAAAGAACATTAAGAAAAACAAAACTGAGCCCATGTACAATACAATTACTTTGTCCCTCAAATCCCCAGTTGTAGTACATACTATTTCTTAGCAGCACACCATATAATCTAAAGACATTAGACTTATGTAACTCCTTAAACATTGAGGGCAAAGTACATTTATCTAGTTCCATGCATATGCTTACTAGTTTAAGTTAACCTCAAAAGTTTTAGTGGGTTGTTTTTCTTAAGGATTGGAGTCAAGGGAACATAGTAAAAAATGGTCTTAAAGTGGCATTTGTTTGCATAGGCCCACCAAAACATAAGGGACATGGAAAGAAAAATTATGGTCTAAATACAAGGAGACCCTATCCCTGAAGTTTCCTGGCACAGGACTGACTCTAGGCTCCAGGCAAACTAGTTTGTCCAATTCAAGTCATCGTCTGTAGTGGCAATACACCTCCATTCCTCACATAGTCTCTGTTGTTGGTATCATGCTTCTGTATTAAAGATCCTGGAGTATTCATATCCCATATTGCAGTCAGGATGGTGGAGAGCATCCTCTCGTTTCACCTCACACTTAAGGGGCAATAGAGAGAACCATGTCCTGTAGAGCAGGTCATTGTTGTTGTCACGTCTTCTCAGTGTAAACAGAAGTCTCTTTTTAGGAGGTCGATGTCAGACCCTTGGTAGTGTCTTTCCTGGTAGAGGACTGCTTCCAGCTGTTGCTATAAAAGACCTTGGATGTTTCGTAGATAGCTTGCCTGGTTCTGGCGTGAATGGAGGATGCCCATTCTTCTGAGGCCTGTGCCAGGTCATTATATCAATGTTCAGGGTGTAAGGTACATTGTACTGAGATTTATTAGATAAGAACTTATCTGTATGTATAGTGTTTTCCCATTTTAATGTGTCTATGCAAACAAGGATCAATGCCATGAAGCGTTATTGGTGCATCTGGAGGCAATAGGAACAAGACCAGCAATTTCCATGACATAGTTCAATCATAGGCATCAAACTGAGGGACAGTTCCACCAACAATCCTTACTGAACAGCTTACAAAGAAAAGACAAGATGAAAAGTGGATAGAAACATCATGGTAGAAGAATATATAGAGAGTTACAGCAGTTAAAGAAAATACCCATAAAATATTCAAAAGATATATGTGTTCAATATGTGTTCAATTTGTGTCCTTCTAAATAGTTCTGGGATTTGTTAGATCTACTGTATGTCTTTGGTCAGAGATTAGAACTGTGTGTTAGTGAATTTAAGAAGGGTAAATCTGGGGTACTGATGGTTGGGAGGAGCATATGTAAAATTTGCAAAATGTAGACTGGTATGAAATTGCCAGTGACAGCCTGAGTATAGCTGAGCAGTTATCTGCCACCCCCCATATCAAACTCCACCCCCTAAGCCAACCTCTGGAGCCGGTCTGGGAGTGGGGAAAACCCAGGGTGCCCCATCAGCTCCTCCCAGGAACCCACCTGGAGATCCAGAGGAAAGGGGGAGAGGGGGGTCGGATGACCCAGGTCCGGTCCCCCCTACCCTAGGCCGGGCCAAGAGGCCGCTGGCACATGTGGAGTTCTGCCAGCTGCCTGCCCGTGCCGGCTAGAAATCCTGCTCCAGGAAGGGAGAGAGACCCTCCCAAGCCCGAAGGACAGGGATTTAAGCCCCACCCTAGGCCAGTCTCCAGACCCGGCCTGAGCGGCCTCTTGGCCCGGCCTAGGGTAGGGGGGCCCGGACCTGGGTCACCCTACCCCCCTCTCTCCCTGTCCTCCGGATCTCCAGGTGGGTTCCTGGGAGGAGCTGATGGGGCACCTTGGGTTTTTTTTTTCCCCACTCCAGGCCAGGTCCGGAGACTGGCCTAGGCTGGGGCTTAAATCCCTGTCCTTTGGGCTTGGGAGGGTCTCTCTCCCTTCCTGGAGCAGGATTTGTACAATAACCAAGATCCCCAATTCCAAGGTCTGACTTTGACTACTGAGACTGAGCAGAACTTTTGAAAACATAATGAAAGACTCTATCCTAGTTTTTATTCTAGGATCTGTGCAAAAACCAAGACACCAATTACAGAAGACTGATTACAACAACAGTGATGGAGCAGAACTTCTAGAACCGTAAAGAAAGACACTATCCTAGGCTTCATCCTATGAGCTGTGCAAATACCAAGAACTTTAGTTACAGAGGCCTGATTCTATCATCCATAACTGAGCAGAAAGTGTCCTGACACCATAAAAAGACCTTGGAGTGTGAAAATGAGCATGTACAGAGCCTGTAGTTGTTCCCATGACAATCTGCTTCAAGAGCTGAGAAACCCTGTATCTTTTAGGCCAAGGGAATTCCCTCACTAATTTCCCCAATATTTACTGTGTCTATGCAAAAAGAAAAAAAAAGAAGCAGCACAAAAATGCCACACCAGCCCTCCTCTCTCTCTCTCTCTTTCTCTCTCTCTCTCTCTTTCTCTCTCTCTCTCTCTTTCTTGTGGTTATAGTTTGGTTGTTGTATTTTGTTCCTGTGGTGTTGTTGTAGTTGTTGGTTTTGGGGTTTTGTTTGATTTTTGTTTCTGTTTTGGTTTGTTTTTGTTGTTTGTTTTTGTTTTTATGCTTTTTTGTGTTTTTTGTAGTTTCTCTTCTTTTTCCCTTTCATCTTTTTAAATTGATATTTATAACCTCTAGACAGACTCCTCCTGGGTTTGTTTGTTTGTTTGTTTGTTTTTTAAAAACAGACCACATAACTTGAATCATCTTGTTCTGCCTCATAAATTGGGGGAGGAGGGAAATAGATGGTACCAGGACCAAATAGTCATATGAACATTGAGTAGAAATAAAAATGATCAGACTTAAACACCAAACCCAAAGCCAATGACAACAGAATCTATACCCAATTTACAACAAGCTATACATAGAGTGGACCAGTATACTAACAGTCTGAGAGGCAAAGGAGGGGATGCTGGGAACAGGTGTGGAGGGAGGACAACACTGGTGGTGGGAATACCCTGATTCAATGTCACTTTGTACCTTAAATATTACTGTGAAAGATTTGTAATTCATGTTGGTCACAATAAAAACATTTAAAAAAAAAGGGATCTGTGAATGACAGAAAAATGTTACATTTATGTCATTCTTTTACTTTAACTATATTTCTTATAGTCTACTTATTTTTATAAACAAAACTAAAATTTTGACTTAATGTTTTCCAGTTAACTATAGTCTGACTTTTATCTGTACACCTTATTTTATGATTTCCAATGCTTCATATGAGTTTGTTCTGTTTATGCTATATTTTTTAAGGAAAATTTATTTATTATAAAAGAAGAAAGCAGTCTCTGAAATTCTACATTCCACATCTTTTCATTCAATCTTTAAAATGCTTTCCTAGTAAGCTTCCCTATACCATACAGATTTATATAGCCAAAAATCTAATGTAGAATGGGACATTTAACAAAGTTTTTGCTTGTCCCATTACATCCCTAATGGGCTTTAATTTATACATGAACAATTCAAGAACCTAATTTTCAGTACCAGCTTCAACCTCTTTTCTCTAATTTTCTCAGATTTGCTTAAAAAATAAGAAAGATGTCAAAGTTTAGAAATATTTTATTCTTTTTTTCTGAAGGTAGTATGGCTATTACCAAATGTCGGGCAATAGAGAGTAAGGAAAAGCTAAAGAATAAATTAATCCAACACATAGACAATTGTTCTCTAAATGATAAAGAACTTACAGCCTGTGACACATAGTGTCACAAAGGTCTTCAGATTGCACAATAATTATGGAACTGCTGGAACATATTTCTTTTTGTCTCTTTATTGACCTTATAAACAGCTGACAATGAGTCCTTATTTCAAAATGTATTGGCATTAGTTCATCCAAATAAATATTTCAGTTAAAAATTTCAAATACTATTATTAAAATATACTTTTTCAAATTTCCAAACATGAATGTTCTCAATGTGTAAACAAAAAGAAACTGCCATTCTGACTCTGTATATAAAATGATAGAGCTTTTGACTCAAACTCTCTAAATCTCTTCCCACCTTACTACAATGAGGGCATATCTACTATTCCTATTACTCCCAGATACAGCTCTCCAAACCAGGCGAATTCAAACCAGTCTTACCTCTGAGAAGTATGCACGCACGCACACACACACACACACACACACACACACACACACACACACACACCCCACACACACACAATGCATTGATAGCAAAAGGCTAGATTAAGCCTTTTGCTCATTATTTATATTAGTAGAGATCATAGACTCATTGAGAATCTGATTAAGGGGCTGGAGCAGTGGCACAAGCAGTAGGTCATCTGCCTTGAACACACTAGCCTAGGGCAGACTGCGGTTCAATCCCCTGGCTTCCCATATGGTCCCCCAAGCAAGGGGCGATTTCTGAGCTCATAGTAAGCAGTAACCTCAGAGTGTCACCAGGTGTGGCCCCCAAAAAAACAAAATAAAATAAAAGGAATTTGATTAAAATAGTCAAATCCTATCTTCCTAAAATATCTGTGGTTATATACATATTCATATAAACACAGAAAATGTGATATATATACACATATATTTATATTCAGGTGGATATTCATGTTTAAAATTTTGAAACCCATTCTCAAAGACCCTTTTGATATAAAGGTCTTCGAGTGTTCTGCCTATTTTATTCTCGATAAACTTTATAGATTCAGGTCTAATTTCCAGGCCTTTGATCCATTTTCAGTTGACTTTTGTATAAGGAGTGAGATATGGGTCGATTTTCACTTTCGTACATGTGAGTTTCCAGTTGTACCAACACCATTTGTTGAATAGGCTTTCTTTGTTCCATTTCATATTCTTGCCTCTTTCCCATCCAGATCTTCCACCATATTAAAATTTTTCACTCTCAGTCCTTATTCTATTAGGCATCAAGATCGACCTCCTACTCAACGAACCAGTACCCTGCACCCAGGCGAGGGGACACCCAGATAAACCCACACCTCGTCTCCTGAAAGAAAAGACAGCCAACTCCCCTGTGGACTCACATTATTTTTGATGTGAGCCAACCTCACTGGTGTGAGGTGGTATCTCATTGTTGTCTTGATTTGGATCTCCCTGATGATGAGTGAAGGTGAGCATGTTTTCATGTGTTTGTTGGCCATCCTTCTGTCTTCCTCAGAGAAGTGTCTATTCATTTCATCTCCCCATTTTTTTATGGCTTTATTTGGTTTTGAGGGGCTCAGCTTTCTGAGCGCTTTGTATGTTCTAGATATCAGCCCTTTATCTGATATATCAAGTGAAAAGATTTACTGGGCCTAGCTCCAAAAGTATCCCCAATGCAAGAACTCTTCCAAGACCTCCCTGCCGCAAATTTTAATAATCTGAAAAAATTGTAATCAAATTCTTGTCGTTGATTTCTCCTTTCAGTTCATGATTTCCCCCAATTTAACGTTTTTTTGCCTGTTTCACTAGTTTATCTCCCCCATTGTTTTAAATTTCTTTCTTTAGTCCTAGTACCACTGTGTTTTGGTTGTTTTAATGCCTAAATTGACTGTTAGATCAAAAATTGCCTTATTACCTCTTAAATATAATCTTGTGTCTCTCCCCGCTACAGTACAAAAATCAAACACGGCCATCACCCTAGCCTTATTAAAAGGCCTAGGTGTTATTGCTGTAAGCACAAATATTTATTCATTGGTTCATACTCTAGAATCTGCTAATGCCTTATAACTGTTGCTAAAAATGTTTACAAACTTAAAGAAGTTTACACTACTGTTGATTTCCTAGCAAAGAGTGCAGAATAACCGCTGTGGTTCAAAATTTAACATTTTTTTTGAGGGAGGGGAAAATTTGTGTCATCCTTAGAGTAAAATGTTGCTTTTTAAAATAAATTCGGCTTAGCTAGAGATAGCATTCAACACATAGAGGATAATTTAGTAAATAGACAAAAAGATATAGAGCAGAGTGAGAGCTGGAACAAAAATTGGTTTTCTACCACTCCATGGATAACAACAGTGCTCCCAGCCTTTTGGGGGCCCTTCATTGGCTTTATGTTGCTAGTTTCCTTTGGTCCTTGGGCTTTTCGCAAACTCACCACCTTCGTAAAGAATCAAGTGGATGAAGCAACCAGAAAGGACTCAAAGGTTCTATACCAACAACTATGCACCTCAGAAGACCAGCTGACACCTGACATCTCCCCTCCTGCCAACTCTCCGCCACTTAAGTTTGAAGTTATCGAGGAGCTGGCGCATAGACCTCAATCTGTGCCTTGCCAAGCTTTGGAAACGACTGAATCAAGGGTAGCAGATGCGGTGACTGGAAGCCCCACACCTCTTCACCCAGTGTGGCCAGTCCACCGAGGCACGTCTGTCCCTTCTATATTGTATACTAAACAGGGGGAGATGTGGGAGATCGAGCACCCCACATATCAAAGGAACTCTGAATGAATTTTCCACCGCCTGTCTGATTCAAGCCACAAAAGTTTGCATAGCCCCGAACCAACAGAAAACTCCGCAAATAAATTTAGCTCAGCACAAAGAATCTGGCTTAACCAGATGCCTTAACCTTTCCATGGAACCTGTTTTTGTAACTGCTCTCAAGCATGTAGTTATAGATATGTTTTTGTAAAGTTTAAATTATGATCCTTATTGCTTGCACAAAAGATAGATCTAAATGGAAAATAGGCTAAACAAATAATTGTATTTGCGTAAATATCAATTAGCTATTTGTTTAAGAATTTGCTTCCTTTCCCCCCATCCTGCCAGGTTCCTCTATCCTTCCCGCCATCAAAATGTGTTTATGCTCCCATTGGTTAAAATTGTTGTACTTGTACAAATCTGATTGGTTTATGTTTCAATCCTATGTTACTAAAATAGGCCCTGGATTGAGCTATTATGAAAGGGGCCCTTGGGCTACTGTGAAGGTAAGAAGTGCTCAGGCCATGGGGGTATTTTTGGAAAGATGTGTGCAGAAATAATGTTAACCGTATATTAACTTCTGATCCTCAATAAAAATAAGCTATTAAAAAAAATTTTGAAACCCAAATTTAAAAGCCAGTAGCTCAGCAATGTAAGGAAATCAGGATTAGGACATAATTTTTTTTTCTTCAAAAGCCAATCCTAGGGGACGGAGAGATAGCACAGCGGCGTTGGCCTTGCAAGCAGCCGATCCAGAACCTAAGAGGTTGGTTCGAATCCCGGAGTCCCATATGATCCCCCATGCCTGCCAGGAGCTATTTCTGAGCAGATAGCGAGAAGTAACCCCTGAGCACCGTCTGGTGTGGCCCCCAAAACAAAATCAAACAAACAAAATCAAAAACCAATCCTATTTTATAATTTTGGAAAGGATGAGAAAGAGGGCAGCTCATATATCATTTCTAAAGATGCTCTGAGGACCAAGTAATGTACCAGGGATCAAACAAGGTGCAGCTATCTCCAAGGCAAACATCTTAACCCCTGTACCATCTCTCTGGACTATATCTATCTGACTATTATATTTTTAGAAAGCTTCTGGATTTTAAGGAGTTAGCTTCCTAGTGGTGCTCACAGGAAAGCAGGCACTCTTGATCAAATTTTTTTTGGGGGGGCCACACCTGGTGAAGCTCAGGGATTACCCCTGGCTATGCTCTCAGAAATTGCTCCCAAGGCCAGAGAGATAGCATGGAGGTAAAGCTTTTGCCTTACATGCACAAGGACAGTTTTTCGAATCCTGGCATCCCATATGGTCCCCTGAGCCTGCCAGGAGTGATTTTTGAACACAGAGCCAGGAGTAACCCCCGAGCACGGCCGGGTGTGACCCTAAAACCAAAAGAAAAGAAAAGAAATTGCTCCTGGCTTGGGGGACCATATGGGATGCCAGGGGATCAAACTGTGGTCCGTCCTGGGTCAGCTGTGTGCAAGACAAATGCCCTATCACTGCGCCATCACTCCTTCCCCATCTTGATCAGTTTCTGCCTGGCTATGTCAGACCTAATTATTAGGTGCTCAGGTTCAGCTATAATGTACTACTCAATATATCATGTTCAAGTGCAGCAGGACCACATCTACGAGGCACTGGGGGTCACCAGGCTTATAACCAGTGGTGGCTAGTGAACTATTCAGTGCTAGGGATCAAACTCAGGCTTCCCTCATTCACTCTTTTTCTGACTTTCTTATGCACATGCATATAGACATACATAAATCTCATTGACTGGTTCTATTATTAATTTAATTTAAGAATTTTAAGGGCCAGAAAAAAGAGAGAGAATGAGAGAGAGAGAGAGAGAGAGAGAGAGAGAGAGAGAGAGAGAGCAGGAATTAAGGTGTTAGTTTTACATCCAGCTTGTCCCAGTTCAAATCCCTGTTACCACAAATGGTCAGTCTTCCAAGAATGACTAGAGGTCACTCCTAAGCACAGGATTAGGAATAACACCTGAGCACTGCTGAATATAGTCTAAATCCCTACCCTACAAAAAAAAAAAAGAATTTTATATTTGTTTTGACCTCACAATATGCATCTTAGAATGGTCTATTCTGTACTCATTCAATCAATCCTAATTTTTCCAGATCATTTAAATTCTATCATCTTACCATTGCTGAATAGCAATCACCCCATCTGGACTGTCAGAGTTTAGTGTCTGAGCACAAAATTTCCTTACCAAAATTAATTTTCTTTTCAGCCTGTAGATTATGTCAAGACAAGAAATGCCCTAATGCATTGAGTGTTAGCGAGTCTCCAATCAAAGTTTAATGTCTACTTAAAAGAGACTTGTACAATTATATTTTCTTATTCTGAGTCATACTTCTCCCAGGTTTTCTTCTTTCTCCAATAATTATACACTGCTATGTGATTATACAAGTAGAACTGTACATTGTATAATTCTCTGTATTTTAGAGATAACTCACTCAACTCATATGTCCATATGTACACACACACACTTATTGTGAGGTGAGTTTGTGATGGGAGATTAGATTAAATAGCTATATAAATGAAATACTGACTCCAGTTTATTATGGGAAATGCATAAAGCCAAATCAAATATCACTTTTTTGTAGAGTAGTATCATCCTGTAATTTTCACTAACTGACTCTCCTGCTTTGTCTTTGTTGCTATTTCTCTGCACTCTGCATATATCTTAATTCATAATCTGTATTTACAAATACAAGTAACGATTTCCACTTCATTTTTTCTAAGCTTGTCTATTCATATATATTATATCCATGGATTAATTTTGAATAAATGATGAGAGATTTTTAATTGATGAATTATAATGACAAAGTTACAGAACAATTCATTTGCTAATGATCAGAGGAAGTTTGTTGAAATAAGAATTAAGGAGGGTGGGCCCGGAGAGATAGCACAGCAGCGTTTGCCTTGCAAGCAGCCAATCCAGGACTTAAGGTGGTTGGTTCGAATCCCAGTGTCCCATATAGTCCCCTGTGCCTGCCAGGAGCTATTTCTGAGCAGACAGCCAGGAGTAACCCCTGAGCACCGCTGGGTGTGGCCCAAAAACCAAAACAAAAAACAAGAATTAAGGAGGAAAGGTGGAAATTTTTTTCTTTATTCTCTTAGATTTTTTGGTGGGGATTTAAATAAGATAAATCAATGGAAGAAAAGCAAACAAATTTTATTTCCCTACCTTGCACAAAAATGAAGATTCAAAGTGAGTAGGTCTTATATATGCATGTATATGTGTAATTAAAAAAAGATTTATGTACTTTGTTGAGTAAAGAGTAGAAATCATGGGATAAAAAATAGCTAAAATATTTGATGACAATAAAGGCAAGGATACCCCTTTATTTATTTAATAAAATCTTTCTGTACAAATTTCTGTCTCAAATCTCCATCATTGTGAAAAAAATGTTTCCTCTTTGTATAAAAAGGGCACTTTTTACCTGGAAGCTATATGAACTCTCTCCCTTAGACAAGTTAACTTTTGTCAAGTTACTCTTAGGGGAAAGGAGAAGTTCTACATCTGCTGTTTTTCAAATGCCTTTAAGTCAAATATTCAACATACCAAAGTGGCATATTTTGAAGGATCATGTACCAAACTACTTCAGTAAAAATCAAGATGTCTCTAAAATGCATACTAAATACAAACAACTTAATTTGTTAGTAGCATCCTCTAACTTTAAGTAATGATGTTTACATTTAAAAGAGAAATGGCATGAATTTTGGTTAATGAATTCATTAGCAGGAGGGACTTACATAAATAAGTGGCCAGAGAATTTTTTCTTGCACTATAAGAGCTTAACACTCTGTAAATGTGAAATGATTATATTCATTCTAATGTACATGTTTTATTTTGTGATATAATAAAAAGAAAACAAGACAACTGGGTGTATATCTTAAATTGAGTAAAAATGTCAATAATTTCTCAAGATACCAGGTAAAAAATACAGAAAGAAAACCCACTGCATTTTCGAGTATGCATCTTAGTTGGTACATGTCTTTCATCTATTTTTATTGTTCAAATTAAATTTGTTTTTGCACTTGTTTTTTACGTTTATTCTTTCCTGTTAAACTCACTTCTTCTCCCCACACTAATGCTCATAATACTCCTATTATCTTTACTCTCTAGGTTCTGATTGAGAATCATTAGCTGCCGGGAACCAGCCCTAGATGAAAAGTTTTGAAGTAGGGTCACTATGAAGGATTAATAAATAAGAATATTGAAAAAAAAAGCATGGGGTCACGAGATTAATAGCTTCATGGACTGAGAACCATGACTGTCCTTCATGTTCAATATTTATTGTTTACTACCAGGAATTATTAGAAGAATAGCAACATTGTTTTGTTAGTTGCTTAGCTCTCATAATCTAGCCAGGCTAAACTTTTGCACATTCAAGGACCTTGGTATATCTGGGCAAATGTCTTTGTAACAGGTTTATCTTAAGGATATTTCCTATAAGAGGAAGAGCAGAGATAGAAGAACAAAGTTGTTTTGTCTCAATGGTTTTCCACATCAACCTCAGTTTTCCTGACATCAGAGTCTTGTATCTCATTATTAAACCTTTCTCCTCTTTCTGTCTCTTAATCCTGCATTCCCAAAAATTAGCTTATTCTGATAGAATCAACTAATTATTGAGAACCAAGGACAGCAAGAATCATTTGCTTATTAGTCATTTGTGTATTAATGTCCACTAGACAAGAAGAAATAGAACATATATTATACATAGTATATAATTATATTTAGTTATATAATATATTATACTAGAATATAATTATATGTCATGTATAATTATATTAATATTTTATACATATGGAAATGGTACAATTTTGCATCTGTTTCTAATTTTGTTTTCCAAGTACACTTGGAAGTACTCAGGGGGTATCTCCTGGCTCTATGCTTAGAAATTACCTCTGGTGGGCTCAGGGGACCATATGGAAATCAAACTCAGGTCAGTTGCTTGCAAGGCAAATTCCCTATCCTCTGTGCCCCAATCTATTTTCTAATTTTTATCGCAACTCCAAAATTATATCATTGGGGCCAGAAAAATAAGAAAATACAGTAGAAGGTCAGGCACTTGTCTATAGACAACCCAGATTCAAACTTGGGCACCTGTATGGTCCCTAAATACTTCCAGGAGTAATTCCTGAATGCAGAGCCAGGATTAACCCCTGAGCATCACCACATAGGATCCAAAAGCAGCAACCACACCAAAATTATTTCAGGCCAGTAGTGTGACAAAGTATTTTCAGAACATTATTAAATAATGTTGACATTAGAACACATCTATGCTTTCTGACTTTAGAAAAATGATTTTCTTATTTTAAAATTAATAACTTGCTGTTGATTTAAGATTAGATAAGTTCCTCATCTTAAAAGTTCACATACCCTGTAATGCAAGAGATTCTAAGGTGCATATATAATATATATATTCTGTATAACTATATAAAGCTATATATATGTGTATATATGTATGGTTATGTAGCTATATGCTATAGGGCATATATGCTATTTCCATATGATAGCAGCTATCACAAAAATTATCGGAAAATTAACATCTTGAAATAAATACTTTGAAAATAATCTTAATTACAAAAAAAGACTACTAACATAGTGTGTATCACTGAAGAGCAATCTAGTGTCTTACCCTACAGGAACAATTTTGTTCAATGATGCCACCAGATTAAAGGGACTATGACACATATATTAGTACCTATATTTAAGATATATAACATTCTAAGATTAAAATATAAATTATATTATTTTATATAAAACACAGTAAATGAATAACTAAATACCTTTAATAGTGCTATTATAGTCAATTTCATCTTTTCTTCATTTTAGCAAGTTTAGCAAAATGCTAAACTCTTTTTAATGAGTATGCATTAACTTTGTTGTAGAAAATACAAGTAAAAATTCTTGAATGACAGAACTTAGTCTGAACAAGGATGCCAGACATAGATCCTATGCCAACATTCTGAAGTCACATTGATTTAAGATTCAAACAAAAGATGTGTAACCAACTGTCTGACAAATGGCATGTTTAGTTCAGTCGGTTAATTAGTTGGACTTATTTTTTTCCAAATTAATTGGCAAGAGCTGCAACAGAATTAGTCATACTAGCTGAATATTGTGGCCTTTCACATACTTCTTTGTGGAATAGAAGTTATTCTTTTATTCTAGAAATCAGGATAGTCACAGGAAGTGCTCATTTGTGTTTGTTTGCTTGTTTGGTAGAAGAGTAATGTCAAGTGTCTACATATTTACACTTCTCCAAATAAGCAAACATGCCCCTCTTATTTGACCAAGGTTTCCTCTCTCTTCCTTTATAGAATTTATATGTTTCTAGTGTACACTATATTTCTGCCCCTTGTTGTTAGTCATATCTGACTTTAAGTGGCAGTCAATCATGACCAAAGAAAACGTGGCACAGTATAGATGTATCTTTAGACTCACTTGAAAATAATTAGCAGGTCCCATCCGTGAACAGTCTTGCACTAGTTGTAGAAAAGCAGTACATGCTGTCTAGTCCACTGAATGATCATGCTTCAGCCTTCACTTTACATTTGAGTCTTTTTTTTTTTTTGCCCTTTTTTAGGTTTTCCTTTACTTCTCTCTCTCTCTTTTTTTGTTTTGTTTTGTTCTGTTTTGTTTTGTTTTGGGGTCATATCCGGCAGTGCTCAGAGGTTACTCCTGGCTATCTGCTCAGAAATCGATCCTAGCAGACTCGGGGACCATATGGGATGCCGGGATTCGAACCACCATCCTTCTGCATGAAAAGCAAATGCCCTACCTCCATGCTATATCTCCGGCCCCACGTTTAATTCTCTTAATATGCTTCAGTTCTCTCCAATGGGATGAAAATAATTTAATTTAAAAAAGCAATTAGCCAATCAGAATAACCAATGGAATAGACTGTCTTCCTTCAGTTTGGAGTCTGTTGTTCTGTTCTTTTAATATAAAAATCTTCAAACATTTTTCTTGATAAAAATGTCTAGGTTTTATGCTCTACTTTTCATTTTCACATCACTCTTAGTGCTGGCAGTTTACCTTTCCCCTCTCTTTCAACTGAAAAATTTTGTAAATTAGTCTGTATTTTTTATGTTAACAGCTTGACAGCTCTTTCTACGTTTTGAAATCTTACTGACAACTTTGACTAGATGTGGATGGGTAAATCTGGACTGGCGGTGGATTTCCAAAAGTATGAAAATATCACTCAAACCTATAAAGTTACTGGTGTGATTAAGTAAGATTCATCCATAGACACAAATAAAGACTGCGGATAGATACATGACAATGATCAAGTATTTAATGAAAATATATTGAATGCATAAGTCATTTATGGCATCTGCTGACACCATTACCTTTTGTTCTCATTCAGAAAACCCTGAGTAAATTATTATTGCTAATGGCCCAGGAGGGCTATGAAAACTAAGGTCAAGGAAGCTGAATTGTTGTTTTCTAAAGTCAGGCAGTTATGAATAATAAAAAGAGCTTAATGTTTATTCAAAAATTTTAACATTACAGATGGTCAGTAACACCTGTTCCCAGGAGAAGAATATTTAAAAATTTAATAACAACATGATCTCACTACTGTGCTGAGGCAAGGTCTACCATTATGTTTTTAGTTGTTTTTCTAATCTATCTTACTTATGTGCTGCTTGTGCATAGTTGATATTAAACTATATGTATATATGAGTAGCTACTTTTTAAATTATAAAATGCCTTAACACTTTGCAAACATCATAACAATTTTACTATAATCTCTCAACCCAATTCATGTAACCATCACCTAACTCTAAATTATTTAAGTCATTTTTGTAAGTAGACATGTGCATCCATTCTCATACATGAGACATTCCACCTTATTTTCTTCTTAAATGTTTATCAGTGAGGGGGAAAATATTAGTTGTTTTTTTTAGATATTCAATACACTTTGGAAAATTGTTTTCCAGCCAGCTTTGTAATTTAGTTTGCCACAGTAGTATGAGACAATATCCTTCCCAGATATTCACATTTTTGTTAATAATTTTTATTGTGACCAAAGTGAATTACAAATTTTTCACAGTAATATTATAGGTAGTGACATTGAATCGGGCATTTTCACCACCAATGTTGTCCTCCCTTCACCCCTGTTCCCAGCATGAATCCCATATTCCCTCTTTTGCCCCCTCCCCTCGGGCTGCTAGTAGAAGTGGTCCTATCTGTGTCTAGCTTGTTGTAGATTGGGTATCGATTCTATTGTCCTTGGCTTTGGATTTGGTGTTTAAGTCTGATCATTAATTATTTCTACTCAATGTTCATACGACTGTTTGGTCTTGGTACCATCCTTTCCCCACCCCTCAATTTATGAGATATACACATTTTTTAAAAATCACAAATGTAATTCACATTTTAAAACTTTAGGTATTATTTTCATGTTTTGACATGTTAATTTATTGTCACAACTTTACTCATTGTTTTTGAGATCTTTTGTCACTTGGACTTTCACTATTATAAATTGTTTGTTAATGACTTAATATTTCAAATACAGTATGTACTGAATGGTATAAAGCTGAATGTGTTCTTTTTATTTCTTTTTTTATTAGGGTGTCACACCAAGTGGAACTCAAGGACTCTGCTCAGGGATACTCCTAGTAGAACTTGAGGGACCACATAGAGTATCAGGAATGGAATCAGTGTCAGTAAAATACTAAGCAATTTCCTACAATCTGTACTATCACTATGGCTCCTTAAAGTGTTTCTTGTATAAATTCTGTATGTTAAACATTTTGTCCTTTTCTTCATAATATGTATTATAGATAATCTCCTAGTATGTAAACCATCTAATAAATTAAAATTTTAATTTAGAGCAAAAATATTTGTTATTTAATTATTCTGAAATCTATTATCATGGACAAGATAATTTCTTTAAATACTTACTTTTCAAATTAGAAATTCTTGAGTAAGGGTCAGAGCGATAGCACAGCTTGTAGGCATTTGCTTTGCATGTGGCTGACCCACCCAGGACAGACCTGGGTTCCATCCCAGCATCCCATATGGTCCCCTGAGCAGGAGAGATTTCTGAGTGCATATCCAGGAGTAACCTGAGTGTCACCAGGTGTGGCCTAAAAACAAACCAAAGAAATACTGATCTATTGTCTTAGTACTATATAACCTACATCATTTGTTGATTTGTGATGTTTATTTATAAAACAATCTTTATTTATGAGTCTTTTTCTGGTTCATTTTTGTTGAGTTTTTTGTTTTATGCCGTTTTTGTAGTTAAAATTATTATATTGTCTTGAGCCACTCAATGTTTCAAGAATCTTTTTCCTGTTCAATCATATTTACTTCTAAATGTTCTTACCTTTAAACATTATGTGAAAAATGATTAGTCCAGATTTTTTCACATTTCCAGGCTGTAAGAATATTAAAAAAATGCAAGTAAAAGTGTATTTTTAGAACATAATTTTATTATGTATCAGTAACTTTTGTGAGATTTTATTAGATATTGCTAATATTTGCATTAAAAGGTAAATATGGGGCCGGAGCGGTGGTGCATGCGGTAAGGCATCTGTATTGCCTGCGTTAGCCCAGGACCGACAGTTGTTCAATCCCACAAGCCAGGAGTGATTTCTGAGTGCCTAGTTAGGAGTAAACCCTGAGCATCACCAGGTGTGGCCCCAAAAATAGAAAAAGTAAAAGGTAAATATGCAAAGCCTCTCTTGTGTATTTTATTTTTAAGTTTACATAGTCTTTTACCATAAATGTAACACATGAGTTGATTTTAAAAAATGGAAATAAAAATATATTCATTTTATTATTTTGCGGGGTGGCCACACCCAGCAGTGCTCAGGGGTTACTCCTGGCTCTTCACTCAGAAATCGCTCCTGGCAGACTCTGAGGACCATATGGGATACTGGAGATTGAACCCACATCTGTCCTGGGTCAGCCACATGCAAGGCAAATGTCCTACCACTGAGCCACCACTCTGGCCCCTAAAAATAATATTTATTTTCTCTTACTCTCACCTGATAAATGTGGCTATTAGTAAAGATTAAATAGTATCTTATCACAGGTTTTCCACTTAATGCACAATTTTGAAAATACATACACATTGTAAATATTCACATACAATATTCTCATTTTCTTTTTTTTGTTTTGTTTTTGTTTTTGTTTTTGGGCCACACCCGGCGGTGCCCAGGGGTTACTCCTAGCTGTCTGCTCAGAAATAGCTCCTGGCAGGCACGGGGACCATATGGGACACCGGGATTCGAACCAACCACCTTTGGTCCTGGATCGGCTACTTGCAAGGCAAATGCCGTTGTGCTATCTCTCCGGGCCCACTTTTATTTTCTAAATTTTCAATAAGACCTGGCAAATTTTCTGACTGTTATGTGAATACTAAAATGTATTGATTTTGAATTTTTACCATTTCATCTTACATAAGTTTATCATTTTTTGAAGTTTTAATTGTTATATCTCCAATAATTTTTCTCTTCAGTTCTCCATAAAAATTTTTATCTTATCTGCCAATAACAATTAAGTTGACAATTCATAAACTTTCATAAAGTTTTTATTTTTAATTTCAATTTTTTATTTAGTATTTCAAAAAGTAAAAGTAATACCATCTAGCAAGAATTTTCTCATTCTAAAGGACACTCAAGTTATCATGAATATTTTTTTCTATTCAAAGTGAATGGTATGTCTGCATTTGGCCAGCTCCATAGACTTATTGTTCTCAAAAGAGATGTAACCAAGCCATTAAAAATCATGGGTTCAACCATGATGAGAGAGTGTGCCAAGTTCTCACCTTGCTGAAGCCACACAATCTCCGCTTTGCCAATAAATGACTGCTGACACCAATCTTGCCAAAACTACAGGTTTGCTGGTATTTGGGCTGACATCACCAGGACATTTTTGAAGTGAGTATAGGCACCCTTTCCCTCACCCTCACCTTCTCATGGTTTTAAGTCTTGAGGCTGAAACTCTGCCCCACATAAGCTGTAATACAAGCAATAATATTTGGAATTCTTAGACACTTTCAACTTTCTTAGTACTTTCCTCTCCATAGGAACACACCACAACATGAATGTGTATCTAAAGTCACCTAATGCTCAGAAACAAAATAAGTAACAAGTAGATCAACTAGAAACAAGACCTTACTAAACTTCCATTTTTTATAATATCTTTAAATTAGCATCATGATTACAAACATTGCTAAACTTTCTTGATGGTGTACTCTTTTTCCTTTCTTTTTTTTTATTCTTTTTTATATTTTAATTATTTTGTTCTCACTTATCTCACTTATGATTAACAATATTCACCATGTGATGCATGGTCTTTAAATAAGATAATTTGGGGGGGGGGGAGTGTGGAGAGATCGCAGGCTGGAGCCAGGGTAAGGCGCCCATTCACGGGAACTTTAAGCTCCCTGGACAGGCCAAAGGGAGTGTGGGGCGATCCAGACTGGAGCCTGGGTTAGGCGCCCAATCATGGGAACCTTGAGCTCCCGGGACAGGCCAGAGGGAGTGTGGTGAGATTGCCAACTGGAGCCAGGGTAAGGCGCCCATTCACGGGAATTGCGAGCACCCGGGACAGGCCAGGGAAGGGCGGGAAGACCCGAGCATGTGGTGAGTGCCCACTCAAAGGAGCCCACTCTTTGACATAGTATGGCAGCCCAGGGGACCCTAGGTCTGTGAGGCTGGCGAGAAAGACCAGTGGGAGCACGTGTGGGGATTGCCAACTCAGCAATCTATCATAGACAGCCCAGGGAGACAGAGAGTCAGAGGACCCAGTGACTAGAGGGGCAAGAAGAAAGCACAGGCTGCCTCTCAGGTGGGGAGGGCTAGTGATCTAGGCTCAACAGCACCCTCTACCATTTTGGCCAGGAGTGAACCTGCACTGTCTGGCAGGAAGGGGGTGGTGATTGACCAGGCTTGTTTAAAGGACAAGGGAAGGACCAAAACTCAGCGACATCACCCAACATACTCATGTAGAACCACACCCCTAGAAGGGACCCAGCAACATGCCACAGGTGGCAAAAGCAGGCTGAAACCTGAAGGCACTGCACTCCAAGCCAAGCCAATAAGTGCAAAGAAGGATGGGTAAACCAAGGAAAACATTAACAACAGGGGAAAGGAAAAGAAATCAAAACAAGTTTCCAAATCCATCAAAACGCACAGACCCAAGAGAGGAAGACCTAAAAGCAGCCATGAAAATAGAATTCCAAGCCATGCTATAAGAAATGAAAGACACACTGGCCAGAGATTACAAGAAATCAATAGATGAGCAAATGAAACAACTTTTTTTTTTCCTACGTCTAGAATGATATTTAAGAAAGCTAAGTTTTTTTTGTATTGTATATAATAATATATTGTATATACATTGTATTCCATTATTGAATAATATTTTTTTTTCTTAACACCACCCATCACCAGTGCAACATTCCCATCACCAATGTCCCAAGTCTCCCTCCTCCCCACCCGACCCCCGCCTGTACTCTAAACAGGTT
The DNA here is from genome assembly GCF_024139225.1 of Suncus etruscus. NCBI lineage: Eukaryota > Metazoa > Chordata > Mammalia > Eulipotyphla > Soricidae > Suncus > Suncus etruscus. Next base: position 145,681,381 of record NC_064848.1, on the reverse strand, counting down.
CTCAATTTCCCTCATACATTCTCATTATTAGGACAGTTCAAAATGTAGTTATTTATCTAACTAAACTCATCACTCTTTGTGATGAGCTTCCTGAGGTGAGCTGGAACTTCCAGCTCTTTTCTCTTTTGTGTCTGAAAGTTATTATTGCAAGAATGTCTTTCATTTTTCTTAATACCCATAAATGTGTGAGACCATTCTGCGTTTTTCTCTCTCTCTCTGACTTATTTCACTCAGCATAATAGATTCCGTGTACATCCATGTATAGGAAAATTTCATGACTTCATCTCTCCTGACAGCTGCATAATATTCCATTGTGTATATGTACCACAGTTTCTTTAGCCATTCGTCTGTTGAAGGGCATCTTGGTTGTTTCCAGAGTCTTGCTATGGTAAATAGAGCTGCAATGAATATAAGTGTAAGGAAGGGGTTTTTGTATTGTATTTTTGTGTTCCTAGGGTATATTCCTAGGAGTGGTATTGCTGGATCGTATTGGAGCTCGATTTCCAGTTTTTGGAGGAATCTCCATATGGCTTTCCATAAAGGTTGAACTACACGGCATTCCCACCAGCAGTGGATAAGAGTTCCTTTCTCCCCACATCCCCGCCAACACTGTTTATTCTCATTCTTTGTGATGTGTGCCATTCTCTGTGGTGTGAGGTGGTATCTCATCGTTGTTTTGATTTGCATCTCCCTGATGATTAGTGATGTGGAGCACTTTTTCATGTGTCTTTTGGCCATTTGTATTTCTTCTTTGTCAAAGTGTCTGTTCATTTCTTCTCCCCATTTTTTGATGGGATTAGATGTTTTTTTCTTGTAAAGTTCTGTCAGTGCCTTGTATATTTTGGAGATTAGCCCCTTATCTGATCGGTATTGGGTGAATAGTTTCTCCCACTCAGTGGGTGGCTCTTGTATCTTGGGCACTATTTCCTTTGAGGTGCAGAAGCTTCTCAGCTTAATATATTCCCATCTGTTAATTTCTGCTTTCACTTGCTTGGAGAGTGCAGTTTCTTCCTTGAAGATGCCTTTAGCCTCAATGTCCTGGAGTGTTTTACCTACGTATTGTTCTATATATCTTATGGTTTTGGGGCTGATATCGAGGTCTTTAATCCATTTGGATTTTACCTTCGTACATGATGTTAGCTGGGGGTCTAAGTTCAATTTTTTGCAAGTGGCTACCCAGTTGTGCCAACACCACTTGTTGAAGAGGCTTTCTTTGTTCCATTTAGGATTTTTTGCTCCTTTATCAAAAATTAGGTGATTGTATGTCTGGGGAACATTCTCTGAGTATTCAAGCTTATTCCACTGATCTGAGGGCCTGTCCTTATTCCAATACCATGCTGTTTTGATAACTATTGCTTTGTAGTAAAGTTTAAAGTTGGGGAAAGTAATTCCTCCCATATTCTTTTTCCCAATGATTGCTTTAGCTATTCGAGGGTGTTTTTTGTTCCAAATAAATTTCAAAAGTGCCTGGTCCACTTCTTTGAAGAATGTGATGGGTATCTTTAGGGGGATCGCATTAAATCTGTACAGTGCTTTGGGGAGTATTGCCATTTTAATGATGTTAATCCTGCCAATCCATGAGCAGGGTATGTGCTTCCATTTCCGTGTGTCCTCTCTTATTTCTTGGAGCAGAGTTTTATAGTTTTCCTTGTATAGGTCCTTCACATTTTTAGTCAAGTTGATTCCAAGATATTTGAGTTTGTGTGACACTATAGTGAATGGAGTTGTTTTCTTAATGTCCATTTCTTCCTTATTAGTATTGGTGTATAGAAAGGCCATTGATTTTTGTGTGTTAATTTTGTAGCCTGCCACCTTGCTATATGAGTCTATTGTTTCTAGAAGCTTTTTGGTAGAGTCTTTGGGGTTTTCTAAGTAGAGTATCATGTCATCTGCAAACAGTGAGAGCTTGACTTCTTCCTTTCCTATCTGGATTCCCTTGATATCCTTTTCTTGCCTAATCGCTATAGCGAGTACTTCCAGTGCTATGTTGAATAGGAGTGGTGAGAGAGGACAGCCTTGTCTTGTGCCAGAATTTAGAGGAAAGGCTTTCAGTTTTTCTCCATTGAGGACAATATTTGCCTCTGGCTTGTGGTAGATGGCCTTAACTATATTGAGAAAGGTTCCTTCCATTCCCATCTTGCTGAGAGTTTTGATCAAGAATGGGTGTTGGACCTTGTCAAATGCTTTCTCTGCGTCGATTGATATGATCATGTGATTTTTATTTTTCTTGCTGTTGATGTTGTGTATTATGTTGATAGATTTACGGATGTTAAACCAGCCTTGCATTCCTGGAATGAAACCTACTTGATCGTAGTGAATGATCTTCTTAATGAGGCATTGAATCCTATTTGCTAGGATTTTGTTGAAGATCTTTGCATCTGCATTCATCAGCGATATTGGTCTGTAATTTTCTTTTTTCGTAGCATCTCTGTCTGGTTTAGGTATCAAGGTAATGTTGGCTTCATAAAAGCTATTTGGAAGTGTTCCTGTTTTTTCAATTTCATGAAAGAGTCTTGCCAGGATTGGTAGTAGTTCCTCTTGAAAGGTTTGAAAGAATTCATTAGTAAATCCATCTGGGCCTGGGCTTTTGTTTTTGGGCAGACATTTGATTACTTTCTTAATTTCCTCAATAGTAATGGGTGTGTTTAGATATGCTACATCCTCTTCATTCAATCGTGGAAGATTATAAGATTCCAAAAATTTATCCATTTCTTCCAGGTTTTCATTTTTAGTGGCATAGAGTTTCTCAAAGTAGTTTCTGATTACCATTTGAATCTCTACCATATCAGTAGTGATCTCTCCTTTTTCATTCCTAATACGAGTTATCAAGTTTCTCTCTCTTTCTTTCTCTGTTAGTTTTGCCAGTGGTCTATCAATCTTGTTTATTTTTTCAAAGAACCAACTTCTGCTTTCGTTGATCTTTTGGATGGCTTTTCTGGTTTCCACTTTATTGATTTCTGCTCTCAGCTTTGTTATTTTCTTCTGCCTCCCTATTTTTGGATCCTTTTGTTGAGCACTTTCTAATTCTCTGAGCTGCGTCATTAAGCTATTCAGGTATGCCCCTTCTTTTTTCCTGATGTGTGCTTGCAAAGCTATAAATTTTCCTCTCAGTACTGCTTTTGCTGTGTCCCATAGGTTTTGATAATTTGTGTCTCCATTATCATTTGTTTTCAAGAAGGTTTTGATTTCCTCTTTGATTTTATCTCAGACCCACTGATTATTCAGTATGAGGCTATTTAACTTCCAGGTGTTAAAATTTTTCTTCTGTGTCCCTTTGTAGTTTATATATAATTTCAGGGCTTTGTGGTCAGCAAAGGCAGCCTGCAAATTTCTATCCTCTTGATATTATGGAGGTATGTTTTGTGTGCTAACATGTAGTCTACCCTAGAGAATGTCCCATGTACATTAGAGAAAAATGTGTATCCAGGCTTCTGGGGGTGGAGTGTCCTGTATATATCTACTAGGCCTCTTTCTTCCATTTCTCTCCTCAGGTCTAGTATATTCTTGTTGGGTTTCAGTCTGGTTGACCTGTCTAGTGTTGACAATGCCGTGTTGAGGTCTCCCACAATTATTGTGTTGTTATTGATATTATTTTTCAGATTTGTCAACAGTTGTATTAAATATTTTGCTGGCCCCTCATTCGGTGCATATATATTTAGGAGGGTGATTTCTTCCTGCTGTACATATCCCTTGATTAATACAAAATGTCCATCTTTGTCCCTTACAACTTTCCTAAGTATAAAGTTTGCATCATCTGATATTAATATGGCCACTCCTGCTTTTTTTTGGGTGTTGTTTGCTTGGATGATTTTCCTCCAGCCTTTTATTTTAATCTATGTTTTTTCTGACTATTCAGGTGCGTTTCTTGTAGGCAGCAGAAGGTTGGATTGAGTTTTTTGATCCATTTAGCCACTCTGTGTCTCTTAACTGGTGCATTTAGTCCATTGACATTGAGAGAAAGAATTGTCCTGGGAGTTAGTGCCATCTTTATATTAAAGTTTGGTGTGTCTGTTGGTAAGCCTTGTCTTAAAGTATGCCGTTCAGTTTTTCTTTTAAGTATGGTTTTGAGCCTGTGAAGTTTTTGAGCTGTTGTTTGTCTGTGAAACTATGTATTGTTCCTTCAAACCTGAAAGTGAGTTTTGCTGGGTGCAGTATTCTAGGCGAAGCATTTATTTCATTGAGTTTTGTCACTATGTCCCACCACTGCCTTCTGGCCTTGAGTGTTTCTGGTGACCGGTCTGCTGTAAATCTCAAGGATGTTCCCTTGAATGTAATTTCTCTTTTCGATCTTGCTGCTTTCAGAATTCTGTCTCTATCTATGGGATTCGTCATTGTGACTAGGATGTGTCTTGGGGTGTTTTTTCTGGGGTCTCTTTTAGTTGGCACTCTTCGGGCATGCAGAATTTGATCACATGTATTCATTATCTCTGGTAGTTTCTCTTTAATGATGTTCTTGACTGTTGATTCTTCCTGGAGATTTTCTTCCTGAGTCTCTGGGACTCCAATGATTCTTAAGTTGTTTCTGTTGAGCTTATCATAGACTTCTATTTTCATCTGTTCCCATTCTTTGAGTAATTTTTCCATTGTTTGATCATTTGCTTTGAGGCTTTTTTCCAATTTCTTCTGCTGTATGTAATTGTTATGTATCTCATCTTCCAGTGTACTGATTCTATCCTCAGCTGCTGTTAACCTGTGGGAAATCTCAAACATGTTTTTCTTCAATTCATCTACTGAGTTTCTCAGACCTGTTATTTGATCTGAAATTTCTTTTTGGAGTTTTCTCATTTCTATCTTCATATTCTCCTGATTCTTTTTAGTTTTCTCTTCTATACTTTGTTTGAGTTCTTTGAACATGTTCCATATTGCAACTCTAAACTCCTTATCTGAGAGACTGACTAGGTGGTTGGTCATGTTCAAGTCATCAGAGTTGCCATCTTCATTCTCTATGTCTGGCACTGGCCCGTGTTGTTTCCCCATTGTCACACTAGTACTGCGTGTTTTTCTACGTGTTGTGATTTTATTCATTGGCTAAATGCTGTGCACCGTCACGAAGGGGAGCGGAGCAACCGTGCTCCTCTGGCTTCTCCCTTTCTGGGCGTGTCGACTCACCTCCACGGAAGGCTCACAGGAAGGCAGGCTGGCAGATGGGCCGCACCCAGGATGAAATCAGGCCAAAAATGCAGGACAGCAGAGTAGAGAGGCAGAAGTGTGCTGGCATCTGAGATCCAGCGAAGTTCAGTGGCTCCTCCCTTTCTGGGCGTGTCGACTCACCTCCACGGAAGGCTCACGGGAAGGCAGACTCCCCGGAAAGCTCACAGGAAGGCAGGCTGGCTGATGAGCCGCACCAAGGGTGAAATCAGGCCGAAAATGCAGGACAGCAGAGTAGAGAGGCAGAAGGGTGCTGGCATCTGAGATCCAGCAAAGTTCAGTGGCCAAATGAACCAACTTAAACAAGAATTGCTACAAAACATGAAAGACTCCATACAAACAGAATTAAAAGAAATTCATAAAAACATAGAAATCCATAAAAGCAGAATTGCACAGCTCGAGAATCACATAGAACAACTCAAAGATAAACTGCAAACAAAAGACAACAAAGATGCCAACAAAGAAATAGAAGGAGGTAAAAGTCCAGTATTTAATGAACAAAGACAAAAGAAACAATCTAAAAATTGTAGGTATACCAGAAGTGGAGGAAACAGTGAAAGGAGAAGAACAATTACTTAGGGAGATAATAGCAGAAAACTTTCCCACCCTCTGGAAAGACGCATCTGAGCAAATCCAGGAGGTGAAAAAAGTTCCCAACAAAATAGACCCTAACAAACCAACTCCAAGACACACAGTAATTCAAATGGCAAGAAACAAAGGGAAAGGCAACCTACTTAAAGCAATAAGGGAGAAAAAAAAAAAACCTCACATACAAAGGAAGGAACATTAGAATCAAACCAGATATCCCATATGAAATACTTCAAGCAAGAAGACAGTGGAATGACATATTTAAAAGTCTGAATGAAAGAAATTTTCAACCTAGAGTTCACTATCCAGCAAAACTATCATTGATATGAGAGGGAAGACTAAAATCATTCTCAAACAAAAATGAGTTCGCAGATTGCGCAAACAAAACCCACCCTAAATGACCTACTCAGAGACAAACTACACAATCCAAACCCCCGATTGTAACAACAAAACACCCTAAACAACACAACTGCACAATAGCCGTCTCTCAATAATCTCCTTAAAAAAATTTTTTTAAAGGAAGGAAAGAAGAAAAATGTAGGAAACAAACAAATTGAAACTCCTACATTTTTTCTGCTAGAAAATGTCTCTGCCCTAGCCTGGAGGCAGCTGGAAACAAAAGAAAACAAGACAAAACAATGGCTCTTATCTTCTTTTTTTTTTTTACAATTTCTTTTTTTATTTATTTATTTAAACACCTAAATTACATACATGATTGTGTTTGGGTTTCAGTCATATAAAGAACACCACCCATCACCAGTGCAACATTCCCATCACCAATGTCCCAAGTCTCCCTCCTCCCTACCCGACCCCCACCTGTACTCTAAACAGGCTCTCCATTTCCCTCATACATTCTCATTATTAGGACAGTTCAAAATGTAGTTATTTATCTAACTAAACTCATCACTCTTTGTGGTGAGCTTCCTGAGGTGAGCTGGAACTTCCAGCTCTTTTCTCTTTTGTGTCTGAAAATTATTATTGCAAGAATGTCTTTCATTTTTCTTAAAACCCATAGATGAGTGAGACCATTCTGCGTTTTTCTCTCTCTCTCTCTCTCTGACTTATTTCACTCAGCATAATAGATTCCGTGTACATCCATGTATAGGAAAATTTCATGACTTCATCTCTCCTGACAGCTGCATAATATTCCATTGTGTATATGTACCACAGTTTCTTTAGCCATTCATCTGTTGAAGGGCATCTTGGTTGTTTCCAGAGTCTTGCTATGGTAAATAGTGCTGCAATGAATATAAGTGTAAGGAAGGGGTTTTTGTATTGTATTTTTGTGTTCCTGGGGTATATTCCTAGGAGTGGTATAGCTGGATCATATGGGAGCTCGATTTCCAGTTTTTGGAGGAATCTCCATATCGCTTTCCATAAAGGTTGAACTAGACGGCATTCCCACCAGCAGTGGATAAGAGTTCCTTTCTCTCCACATCCCCGCCAACACTGTTTATTCTCATTCTTTGTGATGTGTGCCATTTTCTGTGGTGTGAGGTGGTATCTCATCGTTGTTTTGATTTGCATCTCCCTGATGATTAGTGATGTGGAGCATTTTTTCATGTGTCTTTTGGCCATTTGTATTTCTTCTTTGTCAAAGTGTCTGTTCATTTCTTCTCCCCATTTTTTGATGGGATTAGATGTTTTTTTCTTGTAAAGTTCTGTCAGTGCCGTGTATGTTTTGGAGATTATCCCCTTATCTGATGGGTACTGGGTGAATAGTTTCTCCCACTCAGTGGGTGGCTCTTGTATCTTGGGCACTATTTCCTTTGAGGTGCAGAAGCTTCTCAGCTTAATATATTCCCATCTGTTAATTTCTGCTTTCACTTGCTTGGAGAATGCAGTTTCTTCCTTGAAGATGCCTTTAGCCTCAATGTCCTGGAGTGTTTTACCTACGTGTTGTTCTATATATCTTATGGTTTTGGGGCTGATATCGAGGTCTTTAATCTATTTGGATTTTACCTTCGTACATGATGTTAGCTGGGGGTCTAAGTTCAATTTTTTGCAAGTGGCTATCCAGTTGTGCCAACACCACTTGTTGAAGAGGCTTTCTTTGTTCCATTTAGGATTTTTTGCTCCTTTATCAAAAATTAGGTGATTGTATGTCTGGGGAACATACTCTGAGTATTCAAGCTTATTCCACTGATCTGAGGGCCTGTCCTTATTCCAATACCATGCTGTTTTGATAACTATTGCTTTGAAGAAATAAGAGAGGACACGCAGAAATGGAAGCACATACGCTGCTCATGGATTGGCAGGATTAACATCATTAAAATAGCAATACTCCCCAAAGCACTGTACAGATTTAATATGATCCCCCTAAAGATACCCATGACATTCTTCAAAGAAGTGGATCAGGCACTTTTGAAATTTATTTGGAACAATAAACACCCTCGAATAGCTAAAGCAATCATTGGGAAAAAGAATATGGGAGGAATTACTTTCCCCAACTTTAAAAATCTCCTTAAATTTTAATGGACTAAACTCTCCCATTAAAAGGCACATAACAGAGAACTGGATTATAAAACATAAACCAGATTTTTGCTGCCTACAAGAAACACACCTACAAATTCAAATAGGCACAAGCTTAGAATAAAAGGATGGATCTCAATTATCCAGGCCAATGGAAATTAAAAAAAAAAAAGCTGGATGGCCATTCTTATATCAGACCAAATTCCTTTCAACCTCAAGAAAGTGATCAGAGACAAAGAGGGTCACTACTTACTGATCAGGGGAACACTAAACCAAGAAGTGCTAACACTGGTTAATATCTATGCACCTAATGCAGAACCAGTAAAATATGTATGGCAACTACTTGCAAAACTGGAAAAAACACATGAAAGGAAATGTGATAGTAGTAGGAGACCTTAATACTCCACTATCACCAATGGACAGTTCCACCAGACAGAAAACTAACAAAGAAATAAGAGCCCTAAACAAAAAATTAGCAGAACTAGGGCTAATAGACTTATATAGGGCCCTCCACTCCAAGAAAGCAGAATACACATTTTTCTCAAGTCCACATGGAACCTTCTCCAGAATAGATCATGCTTTAGGATACAAATCTAACCTGCATAAAATGACAACGGTAAGGATCATTAGAAGCACCCTGTCAGATCACTATGCAACAGAGGTCAAAATTGACTGTGAAAAGAAACAATGGAGAAAATCCAACACCTGGAGATTAAACAACATGCTGCTCAAAAACAGCTAGATCAAAGAGGTACTCAAGGAAGAAATAAAAAGATTCCTTGAGACAAACGACAATGAAGAAACAACTTGTCAAAACTTGTGGGACACAGCAAAAGCAGTAATCAGGGGGAAACTCATAGCAATACAATCCTATGTCAGGAAAGAGGAAAACGACAAAATTAGTAGTTTAAAGGACCATCTTAAGGAGCTGGTATAACAGCAACAAAGAAACCCAAACACAATTAGAAGACAGGAAATAATAAAAACCAGAGCAGAAATAAACAACATGGAAGCTAAGAAAACAATACAGAAAATCAATGAGACCAGGAGTTGGTTCTTTGAAAGAATAAACAAGATAGACAAACCACTGGCAAGACTCACCAAAAAAAGAGGGAAAACACCCAAATAAGCAGGATCACAAATGAAAGGGGAGAGATTACAACAGAACCCCAAGAAATCCAACACATCATGAGGACATATTATGAACAACTATACTCAGTTAGGCTAGAGAACCCAGAAGAAAGTGACAGATTCTTGGAAAAATACCAGCTTCCAAGACTAGAAAAGGAGGATTTAGAAAGCCTAAAACGGCCAATCACCTCAGAGGAAATTGAAACAATAATTAAGAAACACCCCAAGAACAAAAGTCCAGGCCCAGATAGTTTTACAGGTGAATTATATCAAACATTCCAAGAAGCATCACTTCCACTGATCCACAGGCTCTTCCAAACCATTGAAAAGACAGGAATCCTCCCCAATTCCTTTCATGAGGCTAATATCACTCTGATTCCCAAAGAGTGCAATGACACCACCAAGAAAGAAAACTACAAACCAATCTCACTAATGAACATAGACGCAAAAATACTCAACAAAATATTAGCAAACCAAATTCAGCACTACATCAAAAAGATTATACACCATGACCAAATGGGTTTCATCCCAGGGATGCAAGGCTGGTTCAACATACGAAAATCAATCAACATCATACACCACATCAATAATAAAAAAGACAGAAACTACATGATCATATCAATCGATGCAGAGAAGGCATTTGACAAAATCCAACACCGATTCATGTTGAAAACACTAAGTAAAATAGGTCTGGAAGGAGCCTTTCTCAACATAGTTACAGCTATCTATGAAAAGCCCACAGCCAACATTATCCTTAATGGTGAAAAACTGAAAGCATTTCCACTAAGGTCAGGAACTAGGCAAGGAGTCCACTCTCTCCATTCTTATTCAACATAGTCTTAGAAGTCCTAGCAATAGCAATCAGACAAGAGAAGGAAATCAAAGGAATTCAAATAGGGAAAGAGGAATTCAAGCTATCTCTTTTTGCAGATGACATGATGATATACATGGAAAACCCTAAAGAGTCCACAGTAAAACTCCTAGAAACAATAAACCAATAAAGCAAAGTGGCTGGTTACAAAGTTAATACACAAGAGAGTAGCATTTCTCTATACAAAGTAGAGGAAACAGATATTAGGAACTCAACTCCATTTAAAATAGTATCAAAAAGCATCAAGTACCTAGGAATCAACTTTACAAGGGAAGTGAAGGACTTATACCAGGCAAACTTCAAAACACTTCAGAAAGAAATTGAAGAGAATCTAGGGAAATGGAAGAACATCCCATGCTTATGGGTAGGTAGAATCAGCATAGTCAAAATTACTATACTACCCAAACTCCTATATAGATTTAATGCAATCCCCATCCAAATTCAGACATCATTCTTTAAAGACTTAGAACAATCAATTATAAAATTTATCTGGAACCACAAAAGACCCAGGATAGCCAAACACATACTAAAAAACAGGAAGCTGGGTGGCATCAATTTACCCAACCTGAAGCTATACTATAAAGCCATAGTGATCAAAACAGCATGGTACTTGTACAAGGACAGAGTCTTAGACCAGTGGGTTAGAACAGAATTTCCAGATATAAGCCCTTTAGATATACAGTCAACTAATACTTGACAAAAGAGCCAAGAACTTGAAATGGGACAAAAAAAGTCTTTTCAACAAATGGTATTGGTACAACTGAAAAACCATTTGTAGGAAAGTGAAAATTGACCCATACCTCATCCCATACACAAAAGTCAACTCAAAATGGATTGAAATCAGATCCAAAATCTATAAAGTTTATTGAAGAATAAATAGGCAGAACACTTGAAGACCTATATATCAAAAATCTTTGATGATAGAATGCCAATGGCAAGAACTTTAGCATCAAACATAAAAATATTGGGACTACACCAAACTAACAAGTTTCTGCATGGCAAAAGAAACCCTATTTAACACAAGAAGACAGTTAACTGAATGGGAAAAAATCTTTGCACTCAACATGTCAGATAAAGGGCTGATATCAAGAATATACAAAGCACTCAGCAAGCTGAGCCCCCCAAAACCAAATAAAGCCATAGAAAAATGGGGAGATGAAATGAATAGACACTTCTCCGAGGAAGACTGAAAGATGGCCAATAAACACATGAAAACATGCTCACCTTCACTAATCTTTAGGGAAATCCAAATCAAGACAACATGGATGTACCACCTTACACCAGTGAGGATGGCTCACATCAAAAATAATGGTAACAATCTGTGTTGGTGGGGTTGTGGTATGAAAGGCACTCTCATCCACTGCTGATGGGAATGCCCCCTAGTCCAACACCTATGGAGAACAGTCTGGAGAGTGATCAAAGAACTCAGAATTGAGCTGCCATTTGGCCCAGCAATTGCTCTCCTAGGTAACTACCCCCAAGTTGGAAGGACATTCATTCCAAAGTATGTGTGCACCCCAATATTTATCGCAGCACTCAGTAAAATAGCCAAGTCTTGGAACCAACCTCGATGTCCAACAACAGATGAATGGATCATCAAGATGTGGTATCTATACACAATGGAATAGTACATGGCAGTCAGAAATGACACAATCACAGACTTTGCAGCAACGTAAATGGACCTAGAACATACTATATTAAACTAAGTAAGCCAGAAGTTGAAAGACAAACACAGAATGATAGCACTACTCTGAAGCACCTGGAACATACACACCTTAGATACAAATAATACTCAACAATCAAATAACAGGCTCTAACAAGATAGAAACTCCAAACACTCTGACAATCAACATATACTGGAGAGCAATGCCCAAAACACATGAAAGAGGAACAACACTAACTCTTGACTACACATTATACCACAAAGAAACGAGCAACAGCAGAAACAGCAGCATTGAGAGAACAGGTATGTAATCAGCCTTTACTACAAAGGCCCATAAAAATCCCTTAGGGATCTCATACAGGATTACAGGTAAAGTATACCATGGGAAATCACTGACTCCAATGGAATCATTTCATAACAGTCTGTTTTAATGCCTTAAACTTACTATATTTAAAATAATCTTTCAGCTTTTCTTCCCACAGGCATTCTTGGATACAAAGGGTGGACAAACTAAGATGGCATCTCGGGGCTCAGTCACACGAGATACCATACCCAGCTTGCACGATGAGAATGTCCTGATAAAACTCGTTAACATACCCTTTATCTCTAGGTTATACCTTCTTTTAGGACCTGAAACATGTGACCAGCCAGACCACGGATGCAGCAACTGTGACCTACAGACATACTACAGGCCCTACTCATCGAACACATTCAAGCAAACTAGCATTCCCTTGCTCTTTTCTCCTCTCTTCTCACTACTTTTTTTTAATTATTTTTTCTCTCTCCTTTTCTTTTTAACTTATTTTCTCTTTTCTCCTCTCCTGTCCTGCCCATAAATTTTCCCCCTCCCCCCCTTTGGAAATCCGACTATCCCTTCACCCCTCAATCCCACCCAGATTTCCCACCTTATTTAAACTCTTCACCCTCAGTTCTTAATCCATTAGTCATCGACTGACCTCCTACACCAACGAACCAGTACCCAGCACCCAAGCGATGGGACAATCAGTCAAACCCACACCTCATCCCCTGCCAGAAAAGGCAACCAACCCCCCTGCTGACTTATGCTGCATGGTCCTCCTTACCAACCCTTCCAAACGTGGACTGTTACTTGAAACCGGACTTAGCTCTAAAAGTATCCCCAATACAAGAACTCTTCCCAAGACCTCCCTGCTGCAAATCTTTTGCCATTCTCAAGAGGGTCAGGTTGTGTGATGAAAAGGTGCCCACTAGAAAAAAAAAAAAAAAAAGAAAAGAAAAGGCGCCCGTGAACCCACACACCACAAGAAAATCTCAAAAAACAATGGGGAAACCTATACTTCCATCATGAGTATAAGACCTGTATTACACTACCTCTTTACATGCTTTTCCCCAAATGTAAGGTAGTCTCTTGCATCACTTTGTTCCTTTAATTACTTCTTTATTTCATTTTTTAAATCTTTTTTCTTTTTATATATATGTGAGCACATATATTTTTATTTCTATTTTTATCTTTTTTGGAATGTGACCTATTTCTGTTTTCTTCTCTTTCCACCCTCAAATGCACCGGCAATACAATGTAGCACCATTTCTCTCTGCAAAGGCACACTAAAGAAAAGGGGAAATCTTATGTATAAAAATGAGCTCTTATCTACTAGAGATAAGAACTCATACTTATTTATAATACAGGGGCATCTCCCACCTTGAAAATGTGTCACATGGATCCAACTTAGACCCCAGGTGATTAGACACCAACCATTCAGCCTTGAACCCTGGATCCCAGACATAGAAATGACACAGTTCTTCACAACAGCCACAGGAAACCAATCCCATCAGAGACATCCTTAATACTGCCTGGACACCAACAAGTGCCAGCTCTAATATGATATACTGACAATGAGGAAACTGGGAACAACTTGACCCAAGAGCAGGTCAACCTACCTCACCAGATAACAATAAGACAAAATCAGAAGACTCGTGATCCTTTGGTCTGTCCAAATGCCAAGATCGCGATTTACAGATGACTGGCTGATAGAACCATGACTGAACTGTATTTTTCCTGGTAGCAATTAAAAAAAAAAAAGCACTAGTCTAGAGTTTGAGCTACGACCTGCACAATAACCATGATCTATTGTTTCAGAGGTCAATTGCAACAGAATGGATCTTCTGGAAACATACCGAAAGACGCTATCCCAGGCCCCATCCTAGGATCAGCACAAAGACCAAGACCACCAACCACAGAAGACTGTTTAAAATGACACTGAGAGAACAGAACTTCTAGAACCACAAATAAAAACTTCATCATAAATTCCACTCCCTGACCTGTGCAGATACCGAGATCTCTAGATACAGAGGTCTGATTTTATCACCCAGGACAAAGCAGAAGTCTCCCATACACCACAAAAGCACCAAGGGGAGAGTAAATGAACCTGAAAGGAGTCTATAGTTAATCCCATGACAAAATGCTTCAAGGGTGGATAAACCCTGTATCTCTTAGGCCAAGGGAATTCCTTTTCGAATGACCCCAATATTTACTGTACCTGTGCGGGAGGGAAGAAAAAAGGAAAAAAACAGAAAAAAGCACAAAACAATTTTTTTATTTATTTATCTAGTCTTTGTCGATTTCTTTGTTTTGGTGTAGATATTGAAGTTTTTGTCTCCATTCATATTTTTTCTTCCCTTATGTGCTCTGCCATGGTTTTTATCTCAAGGCCATGACTTTTATGTGGTGCTTATCTTTATTGTTGGAGTACTCACTGGATATTTTATTTGACACCTCTTTGTCTACTGTTGTGGTGTTTCACCTTTTTCCCCTTCGTCTCTTAACCCTAGGATGAGCGCCTCCAGAAGGACTCTGCCCATTTTTGGCGTATTTGATTTTTCCCCCCAGTTTATTACTTTTCTTTTCTTCAAACAAAATCACATAACTTGAACTATCTAGTCCCCCCTCCCAATCAGAGCGAGAAATAAGGGAGGTACCAAGACCAAACAAGTGTAGGACCACTAAGTAGTAAGCTAGGCACAAAGGGGACCACTTATTCTGGCAGCCCCAGGGGTAAGGGAGGAGGATATGGGAGGTAGGACTGGAACGGAGGTAGAGGGGGATAATTCGGTGATGGGAATTCCCCTGATTTTATGTTAATATGTACCTAAAATATTATTGTCAATGATATGTAAGCCACTATGATTAAAATAAAAATTATACTTACAAAAAAAGATAATTTTTTTAAAATTGAATGGTAAGAAAGGATATATATTAGAAACTCTTCAGAAAGCACACAAAATTGTGAGGGGTCATTCTTAGTGTTACCTTGATCTTGTTTCTAAATTCTATTTAGAAGCCAATGAACAGGTGAAAATTTCTTTAATTAATGAATACAAACATGGCATATCGTTTTGATAAAATATAACCAAACAGACACAGAGAGCAAAAGAGCATAGGGTAAGTAATTGCCTTCAGGAAATCACTGTAAAAGATTTCTCTTCAGATCATGCATTCTTAATACTCCAATAGAACCATTTAATTTCAATTATTATTTTATTTATTTATTTATTTTTGTTTGTTGTTGTTGTTTTGGTTTATGGGCTATACCCAATGACACTCAGGAGTTACTCCTGGCTCTGTGCTCAGAAATTGCTCCTAGCTTGGAGGACCATATAAGACACAGGGGGATTGAACTGTGTTCTGTCCTAGGTTAACATGTAGCAAGGCAAATGTCCTACCACTTGTGCCACCACTCCAGCCCCTCAATTAGATTATTTTAAAAAGGTGTTGCAAGTGATACAGCCGTAGTGACAGTGGGTCTCTTTGTTTTTTGAAAGTTCTCAGAGTCTTCAGTCCATTCAGAATCAAAATATTGAGTAATAAAGATGCTCAAACTTGTCCCTACTATCTTTTAGTCTCCTGTGAACCCAAGCCTGGGGCAGAATTTATGGTCTCAGAGAGTGTAAATTACTCAGTCTCAAAGAAAAAGCCCAGAACTATGTGGGAATATCTAAAATGCAGAATTAAGTCAGCTAAAATAAAATTTCAAGTAGCAATGGATAAGGGGGAAACTGATCCTTCTTTTTATTAAGTGACCTTAGTGCCCATAAAATTATTATTGTTTTGATTTAGCTCAGGCCACCATAAAAAAATCAAACCATCATCTACAAGTCTTTTAAGTCGTCAGACCTTTATTTCTCACACTTCTAAGGGCTAGATCAGAGTATAAACATGATATGTTTCTAGGAGCTGGAGAGACTTCTGACATGTACACACCCATCTTCTCCTGTTCCCTCACATGATGTGAGGAGAGAGTGTTACATGTTGCAAACAGGCTCTCTGGCATTCCTTTGCCTGGGCACAAATCTTTTCACAAATACCATTCCTTATGGCTTCTCCAAACCTAAATAGTTGCCAGAGGACCCATTTTCAAAGACCTTCATGGGAATTATATGGGGAAGGGTGTAGGGGGACAAAATATAATTTCATTTATAACATTATTCCCCTGGATCCCCAAATTCATGTCTTTCTAAAGGTCAAAATGTATTCATTAGATTCCCACAAACTATTCATTTGTCCTATATTCAGTTCTAACATCCAATGTCCAAAATCTCATCTAAATATCACCTCTATTAATTATGGAGAGGATTAAGGTACTATTATTCCTGACGAAATTTATCTTTAGTTTCAAATTTTCCCCTTTTTTTGGTAGGGATTCTTCACATCTGTTCCTGGGGTGTCTAGTGTAGAGCAACCTAATGATTTGACAGTGACTATGGGGAAATGCATAGTACTGAGATCTAACCAGATTCTCACATGTACTTACCGTGAGCTCAGTCACCTGAATTATTAACTCATGTTATCCAGATTCTAAAAGTATTGGCTTACAAGATACAGTGTTAGGACAGTCGAAGAGAATGGACATTTACAAAGAAGGTGAACTAAAATAAGGTGATATAATCCTAGCAATGCCATAATCCAATGAAGTAAATTCTATTTGACCTTAAATTTCAGAATAACGTTGCTTGCCTCCATATTTTGTCATCCAGAAGCATTATAAGGACAGTGTAAACCCTATGACTCCTTCTTGTAAAATCAGCATCAGACTTCCTTTATAAAAGGTAATTTTAGGGTACATATATATGCAGATATAGATACATAGAGTATGTTATTATTCAGTATACTGGATATGTATGTATGTATGCATGGATTATGTATAGAGTATCAGCTGGTTACTATGACAGCTAATAGTATAATACAGTTCAAGTTTGAATCCAAAGGCCAAGGAACCGGAGAATCAATGGTTTCCATTAGGTGCAAGTCTAAAGAAGAGCAAATTTTTCAGTTCAAGTAGGCAAAAATAGAAGATTAATTTCTCAACTCAAATAAACAGGTAATTGTTTTGTTCTATCCAGTCAATTGAGGAGGCTCAAATTCACTGAAAATAATCTGGATTATTCATTTTACTGATTCAAGTTACTCTCAACCAGAAATGTCCTCACACATTCTGAATAAAGTTTGGGTAGTTTATGGCCCACATAAAATGAACCATTGCAAATTTTTATGTTCCTTTTGACCAAAAAGCGAGAACAAAGACAAATATTTCCCACAGCTTTGTGTTTACTTGATGAAATTCATCTTGGAACTGCCTGGCTCTGTCTCAGACCTTCTGTTTCCAAGAGCAGCAGCATCTGCCTGCCAGGGCTAAGATGTTCAACATATGGATGTTGAAAAATCTCTAGATGAAAAACAAAATGTTTCAATTTAATGTCATAAAAAACAGCTGTAGTTTGTTGGTTTAGAGCAGTATTTATGGGACAATGTTACAAAAATTACAATGTTAGGTAAACATTTCCATCTTTTTATTGACCATCTAAAAGAAAAATTTCTTCTCTTCCCTCTCTGGGTCTCTGACAGGGCCTAATATACAAATTTACTTAACACAAGTTAGCAATATAAAAACATTCCATTTGTTTTTAACATGTTTGCATGAGCTCCACTACAAAAAGTAAAGATTCAATGAAGTAAAGTCAGAATCAAAGTTATATAGCCAAAAAGTGTTGAATTGTGGAAATAAAACAAGTTGAAGGGATTTGGACAAGAGCAGTTAATTGTACAACTATAACTAGAAAGATTAGGGCTATTTGCAGGTGTGCTTATACAATTTATTTTGATGTCACTACTTATCTCCGCTAATAATGCTTCCTCCCTTCCAGTACAGGGTGGCCACCTTTCCCACTGAGAGAATAATCTCCCATTTTGAGAAATCAAAATAAAACCGGGGGCAGAGAAATACTACAAAGGTTAAGACACTTGATTTGCACATGGATGAGCCCAGTTGTGTTCTCAGTGTTGTACCTCCAGGACTGATGGATCTCAGAACCCAGTGACATAAATAAACCCTGAGCACTACCAGGTGTACCCAACTTCTCACTCCTATCCCTGCAAAACATAAAGGAGAAGTGAAGTTATAATGTCCTTTTGCCTTCTTTATTTTTTAAATAAAATTAACTAAAAAGTAAATTAATATTCTAAATGATGTATTTTGGGATAGCATCTCTGAACCCCCTAACCTTCTATTAACCCTTCCCACAAAAAGAAAGTAGGAGGTAACTACAAAATATTAACAATGAAATCCCTTCATATTTAGAGATTTGAAAAGTCCATTAAAATAAACTATGAAAAGTAATGTTCATGAAATTAGAATAAATGTGTATTGAGTACATTATGTTGTTTTATACTACAATTGAAGAGTTTTTTGTCTTTGTTTTATTTGGGGGCCATATCCGACCATTTTTAGGGTTTTCTTTGTTATCTATTATTTCTGGCATGTATGAGGGACCATATAGGGTGCTGTGGATTGAATCCTGATCAGCACATCAAGCATATTATCTAATATTATCTCTCTGGCTCTAAAGGAAATATTTTGTGTGGTTCATTGAGAACTTTCCTACATTTCATTCATCTGGGCTCAGAGGCTCGAAAAATTCTCAACCGTATTTGATCTCCCTAAGCTTGTCTCTAAAATAGAAATGTGATTGGTCTGAGAATTAAACTATTCTTTAATTCTGAGAATTTATTTAAAAAATTTTGTACATCCTGTTCTTTTACATTGAGACAGGGTTGCAATATAACATTAGTTTCCAATCATGGATTAGTGAAATATTCTTTTATGTCACTAAAAGTTCAGTTCAGGGGCCGGGAAGGTGGCGCTAGAGATAAGGTGTCTGCCTTGTAAGCGCTACCAAGGAACGGACTGCGGTTCGATCCCCCGACGTCCCATATGGTCCCCCCAAGCCAGGGGCGATTTCTGAGCACATAGCCAGGAGTAACCCCTGAGCGTCAAACGGGTGTGGCCCCAAAACCAAAAAAAAAAAAAAAAGTTCAGTTCAATCTTTAATTATGCATTTTCCCTTTTTCCCCAATTTCATTCACCTCATTGGTAACTATAGACTAAGATTTATTTTTGTTTATATTTTTTGTTTTCTCTGTACACCACATATTAGTGATACCGTAAGGTGATTGTATATATCTATGTGACTTATTTATTATATCTCCTAGTGGATCCATGTTTATAAAATGTTCTTTAATTCATTTTAATTTAATTTTGAGTGTTATATTAGATGGTGGTGATATAATTATTTTGTGTTGCTTCATTGTTCCCATCATTTGTTGAAGTCTTTCCTTACTATGTTGAAAGATCTTGGCTCTTGCCATAAATTAAAATTACTTGTATATGTATGCTTTTATTTGTGGTCACTCAAGTATGTCCTCTTGATCTCTTTTAAATCATAAACATGCAGTTTTAATTATAATTGCTTTGTAGTATAGTTTAAAGTTAGATAAAATTATGCCTCAGTGTGGGTGTACCTATTTAAGACCCTAGACCCACCCACTTCTGGGAGGGGTCTTGGGAACCAGATAGTAGGTGTAACTTTACCTGCAAGCCCCTCCCATTCCTGGGAGGGGTTTGGAAATAGGTAGATAAGGCATGGACCAAGGGAATTCGGCCTTTTGGCTCTTTGCCCTTTGGCCGTTCCTCTCTTGGCCCGGCTCGGGTCCCTGGCTTTTGGATCTTGGGGCCGCATGGAGCCCCCCAAAGGAAAGATGGCTAACAGGAGATAAGATGCAGGGCTAGCAAAATATTGCTGCGCTTGAAAGGTTATGAATAGGCCACACACACGTGGTGGCTAGGGCTTGAATAAAGATGATTCTTCCTGACGCCTGACTGTGAGTGAGTGATTTCACCTGGGTCTGGGACCCGGCCGGCTGGATGGGGATGAAGCCACGTGGCTGGGGCCTAAGCACAAAGGCCTCCATCCATCGCCATCCAGCCCCATCGTTAATTATTTGATTCAACAAATGGCGCTCCGAACTTTGACCTGAATCCTGGACCCAACAAAACAGCGAAAATGGTGAGATTTCTGCTCTTCTGTTTGATTTTCGCTTTGTTCAGATGCAGTCAGCCCAAAGTGTTTGGCCACGTGAAGCCATGTTCAAAGATGGCCGCAACCCCTTCTAGGGGCAGAAGGGCAACTGGAAGAAGAAAGGTTAAAGCTTGCATCACCTCCAGCCCAGGCCCAGGCCCAGAACTGAAACTTTGTTACAAGAAACAAAAACCTGGGCCTCTTCAAATACTTATTAAAAGTCTAAATTGGAAAAGGAGGAAAAAAAGACTATTAAAAATGGACTGATTTTCTGAAAATGACCTGCGGCTTGAATTTGGATTTCGACTTTGGAAATTTCGAACTGAACTTTTAGTTTAAATCACTTGGAACTCTGAACATCCAAAGTGCTCCCAGAGGGGAAAAAAGGCAGCGGTGAAGCCCCTGCGGCAAAAAGCTCCAAGCTGCAAGCTCCAAGCAGCTCGGCTCGGCTGGGCTGGGCTGGGCTCAGTTTGGCCCGGAAAAGCGAAAAACCTGGAATCCACCCGCCAGCGAACCGGCAGCGGGCAGCGAAACCGGCAACCTCATGGTCTACAAAACCGTCTACGGGGCCTGAAACTATAAAAGAGAGCCACGTGGTAAGATCAGCGTGGGACAAACCAACATCTGAACTTTAAAAGTTTACAAAAGCCACGTGGTGAGATCAGCGTGGAACAAATTAATCTAAACTATGGTTTTAGGTGTAGAAAATTAGTGGGTAGTAATATTTTACTCATAGTTGGTGATGGGATAAGTTTTAATTAGTTAGTGGTTAAAAAATAAAAATATAAGGGAGGTAATACAGATTAGCCCATTTTAACATCTAATTTCTAACCACCTGCATCTTTGTCTTAGTCATTTTCTTTATGATTTAAATGTGTTTTGTTGTCTTTCAAAGTTAATATTTTCAATTGCAAAATGTTTTACTGTGTATTTTAATGTACTTAGCCTGTTTTTAAAATGTATGTTATGCATGTATGCTGAAGTACTTGTGTATATAAAAGTTATAGGAACAAATAGTTCCCCCAATATAGTTTAAAAGTATAGGAACATGAAAGTTCCAAAATAGTGCTTGGTAAAAAAGCATTAATAGAGTTTTAGGTTACAGGTGTAAAGTATATTTTGCAAATGATATGTTTTTGAAAAGGGCTGGTATATTAATTTTCACTCTATTACGTTGGTGCATAAAAATATTAAGAAAAGGAGGAAATGTGGGTGTACCTATTTAAGACCCTAGACCCACCCACTTCTGGGAGGGGTCTTGGGAACCGGATAGTAGGTGTAACTTTACCTGCAAGCCCCTCCCATTCCTGGGAGGGGTTTGGAAATAGGTAGATAAGGCATGGACCAAGGGAATTCGGCCTTTTGGCTCTTTGCCCTTTGGCCGTTCCTCTCTTGGCCCGGCTCGGGTCCCTGGCTTTTGGATCTTGGGGCCGCATGGAGCCCCCCAAAGGAAAGATGGCTAACAGGAGATAAGATGCAGGGCTAGCAAAATATTGCTGCGCTTGAAAGGTTATGAATAGGCCACACACACGTGGTGGCTAGGGCTTGAATAAAGATGATTCTTCCTGACGCCTGACTGTGAGTGAGTGATTTCACCTGGGCCTGGGACTCGCCGACTGCATGGAGGTGGCAGAGCCACGTGGGCTGGATGGCATCCGTTACCATCCAGCCCCATCGTTATTTATTTAACACAACACCTCAGTTTTGTACTTTTATTTCTAGACTATGTTATTTGTGTTTTTCTGTAATTTCAAAATAGTTATAATTACAAATAGTTATCATTTTCTTTGTTCTAATTTGTGAAGAATGCTATTGAGATTTTGATATTACCTTAATTCTGTATATTAATTTTATAATATGTCTATTTTAATTATGTTAATGCTCCAGTTTGGAAGCATTAAATATTATTTCATCTCTTTGGAGCTCATTAAATTTCTCTCAACAATCTCTTCTAGTTTTCTACATACAGGTCTTTCACATTTTTGGGTTTCCTTTTTCTTTTTTTTTTACTCACCCATTACAACAAATTATGATGTTGAGTTTTATACATTAGGGTAAATCACATGTTGCAGTAGATAAGCCTTACACTAGGAAAATCATCTTTGTTATATCTTCCTTGTCAGGAAAGTATGTTGTGTTTAATTTTTGCTAAAATATTTATTTCTCTCTGATACAGTTCTAAAAAGGGTTATAATTTTTCTGTTTTTTCTTTCTTCTATTTTTTTATTTACACATATAAATATAATTTATTTTTAATTTCTTCTATTTTTATTTCTAAAAAATATGTACTGATTTTGGCATTTATATAGATGAGATATATAAATACATTTATATTACCACATCCTAAACAAATAGAATAGTTTTATTTCTTCCTTTATAATTAGAATTTTTAATGGTTTTTATTGAGAATAATCCCAACATTATATTAAAATAGCAATGATAGTTTTACCATCCTAGTTAGCTCCTGATCTTAGAAAAACAAATTCATACATTTCTATTGTGTATGATATTGATTGTATTTCTACATACATGATCTTTATCATGTTAAATAAAGTACTTATAACACCCCAAACCCATAACATTTTCCATGACACTCCTTCAATACTGGTCCCTTCTTGTAGTCTGGCCTTCTTTCAAAACTGATCGCTTGCACCTTCCTGTTTCATAATTGGTTCTGTAATCTAATGATAAAAGGTTGACAATATTTTTTACTATCTAAGTTCATATTTTGACTCTATATTCCAAAATGAGTGAGATTATCTGATATTTGTCCTCCTCTGACTTATTTATTTTACTATGATATCTTCCAATTCCATTCAAGTTGCAAAAAACTGTTTGATTTCATCTGTTCTTACAACCACATTGTTGTGTATGTAAATATTTTATTGGATTACTATGTTACTGACCCTACCCTGATCGGTGATTGTGCCCTACCCTAGGGTGTGGCCTGGCATTCTGCTCCCACCCTAGGGTGGTACCCGATTCTGCTTCCACCATTGGGTGGTATCTGATCCCACCATTGGGTAGTACCTGATTCTGGGGGATAAAAACAAGGGTCTGTGGAAGGCGAGAGGCTTTTTGCTGGAACTAAGGCTGAGTTTGGACTTCAGTCTTGTCCACCGAATAAAGCTAATATTTCCACAAGCCTGACTGTGTGCGAGCTGTTTACCCGCCGTTTCACCTCAGAACCGTCGGTTGGACGGGGTGGCAGATGCGTGCTCCGAGCTGGAGGGGAAAGACCTCATCCTCCATCCCTCCATCAGTCAACCTCTTCAGGGGCTGACTTGCAACACCACATAATATTCTATTTTGTGTGTATGTATATACACGCATATATAAAACATCTTAATCTATTCATTTATTATTGGACATATTTGTTGTTTCCATATTACAGCTATTGTATTAAGTTCTGCTATACCAGGTAGCCTATCAGAGAAGGACAAGGGAGCAGTAGGAAGGTACCCCTAGACAAGAGCCAATCATTTTAAGGATCATCAGAAAGCTGGAACCTCCCTATATCCCTTCCCTATATAATCATCATGACGTTGGGTGGGACTAATCTCCTTTAGGGGATGGCCCCTGGCTGGCCAGGCTGGGGAATCCTGTTGGCAGATGGATTAAAGTGTTAAACTTTATTCCAGTTGTGTGGTCTCTTTCTACTCTGGAACCCTACAAAAAATAAAATATTATTTGATTCACATATATGACACTATTTTCATGTAAACAAATTAAATCAACCAACATGTAAGTAAAGTCACAAGCCAAAATTAATGTCCTAATTAAAGTTGCACATTTCAATCTTGTGCTAAAGATAACCAATTTAGTCATTCCAAATCACGTAGACAATCCATGCCATTATTTTTAAATTGAAACACATATTGTCTAAACAGAAAAATCACCATAAAGAATAACATGATCATTATACAGTAACACATTTTCATTTGAAATAGGATATTGATCACGAGTGTGAAACACATTTGTTATGCACTAATGCATTTTAACATACCAAAAAAGCTTGATAGAGCTGGAGTAATTACACAGACATTGACAGGACATTTGTCACTGTTTGTGGTGTTTTTTTCATAGCATTGGCATTTTCATGAATTATGGCTTGTCATTTCATGAGTATACAAATGTTAAATCATTTATGGCAACAATTGATCACTAACTATGGTATATGCAGAAGGGTGGCACCTCTAAAGAGTTTCAATTAAAGGAATGAATTTGGTGGTTAGATTGTACAATTAATTTGATAGACATATTGCAAATATTAGAGGTGACCCACATTCATTAATTTTATTATTTTCATCTCTAAAATGTTACTGAAATTGGGTAAATATGCTGAGAGTGTAAAATATTTTTGCCTCTGTTGCAATACATGTGTTGGGAAAACCAATTACCTGATTTGAGCAAAAGATATATTTATTTCCATCAATGACCACATTAGTTTGTTATCTAAGTTTCTGAACAACAAATACAATTGACTGGTTTCTAAATAAAAATAATAAAATTAAGTAAAATCATATGAGCAGTAATTTTAAAATTAGATTTATGCAAAGTAAAGTAAGTGAATGAATAAATAAGTAAACTCTGAGAGGAAACAGAAATATATAAACAACATAATTAAATTTTTTAGCAAAAGTGCCATTAATATTTGAAGTAACTCAACCAATATTGAAAGAGCATCAATATTGGTTGAGTTACTTCAAATATTACTTCACAGTCAGTTTGGTCTTTGTCAAAATCAAAATCCTTGCTAATCTGGCACTTTAACTAAGGTTTTTCTTTCTATTTATATTACCACCTCTGAATATCAAAATTGAATTATTTGCTTCTGGATTATTTTAAGGAACTCAATTTATGAGCTACATAAACTTTTCAGTTCTTGATTTTCTATGTATTAATGACAGGTTGTTATCTCTATAGCTTCCTAAAAACATCATTTTTTATTTCAAAACTCACAATCCAACTTTTTTCAATTTATTACATAATTAGCTTTGTTGGGGAAAGTAGTATAATTGTGGACAGTAGTTGTCTTTAAAAAAATTTGACTTTTCAAAAAAAAATAGATTCCTAATTTTTTACTTTAGCAGATATCCCTGGTATAAATACTTATGCTTCTGCTGATTTCAAACTACCATCTGGTATCACTGCACCTGGAGTTAAGAGAATGTGCATAATTGACTCTCACAAATCAGTTTAAACTGACTCCAAAACAACACTGTTTGGGGAATACTAATTAAAGGAAATACAGTCTTTGCTTAACAATGAAACATTTGCACAGTGGCTTAATCCAAAATGGTATTTCCTTTTTGAGTTTACTATCATATATATTATCCCTACAACTCGCATGCTGAAATCTCATTGAACAATTTTATTCTAAAAGCTGAGAAATCACACCATATTTTATACTTTTTTTGTACCTTGCACACTATAAATATTCAATAAAATTGACTGGTGATGATAAGGATAAAGATTAAGGCCTGAAATTACTTATCATTGTTCAAGTTTGACAATTCTTTATGAATTCTGTTTTTATCCAAACTCTATTGAAAGTAAAACACCAAATTTATTTGTATAGTATGCCCCTGGATTTTTTCCCCTAGATAGAACCAATGAGCCATGATTCTTTGTTTTGTAAGCTGAGTTTTAGCCTACAAAGATTTATCCTAGTCATTTCATGCAGCTTTTGCTAGGTAATGCTGTAATATAACAGCCCTTTCCCCACCCCCAAATCTCTATGGCTTACAAAACAAAGCACTGTGTCAGGATTGTATATCACATGAGCTTGCATCCTACAATACCATGCAAATTGTCTCATTTCTAATGTGTCTTTATATCCAATCATGCAGGTTGAAGAAGTATCACCTAATATGGTATGGATGTTGATGGCAGACATGAAAAGCAGAATAGCTCTGAAAGCTCCTTTTCGAACCTGCTCAATGTCATGTCTATTCTTAGATTATTAATTAAAGTGAATCACAAGCCAAATTTAACTACTACAAAGGTATGGCCAATCATAACACAATGGAATGAGATGGGCTGCATAACACTCTTACAGAAAAGGAATGTAATCTTAAGAATTACTGCTAGCCACCAGACAGGTCAAGTTACCTGAAAATCCCATTGTCTGATTTAGGACTATTATCTCTCCTTCTGATAACATAGAGGACTGTGGAAGAACAATAAAGTCCTAGGGGGATCTCTCCTGGCTTTTCATAGTAATAAAGTTTGAGGTAAATATGAAGAAGATGTCTTAATAATTTATAAAGCCAATCCTTATTGAGTAATAGATCATGAAATTTCTATTGCTTAGGAAAACTCTAGAGTGAAGGGACTATGAATGGGAGATGGATTTAATACTTACTCCCCAGACCACAGGAAATCTAGTATTCTATTAGTGAGAACATAGAAACATTTGAGATACCCGAAACTACACTTCTTTCACTAGAGACTTCATAATAAAACCAGCCAAGTCACTTGGGGATGTAGTTAGAATGTTTATTGAGAATATTTTTAAAGTTAATGTAGACTTGCATCACTATAAACTTCTTGCTTGTAAATGCTGTTGCAATCTCCCACAAGTTTTGGTGCATTGTGCTTTAAATCTTGTTAGTTTAAGACATTTTCATTTTTTATTAATTTATAATTAGTTGTAATTATAAATTAAAGAAACACAAATGCTTCCCAATAAATTGTCCATAAATTTAAAAAACTTTAAAAAATTTTACATAATCAATGCCTAACAAATAAATAAAACCATAATTAATTAAAATGATACGAACTTACATTTTGAAATAAAGGTTTGTGACTTTTAGTTACCTCCACAAATTCCTGAACAAATATTTAAAAAACAAAAGTGGAAGACAATACTAAATGCCTGGGGAATCTGAGGTCACCTGCATAACTCACAAAGCATTTGAATATTTAAGCCCTCTGCAGAAACAAAGCTCCTCATCAGATAACAAGCTAGTGATCCTGAATGATGAATAGGGTTTCTGGGTTTCTCTAACTCAGACCACATAGCAGGGCCATTTTATTTCTCCTCTGTTCCTTCTACCTACAAATTTAGTGCTGTGTCTGCCAAGACCAAAAGCAGGAAATCTGCTGCTGGCAAGAGCATCAGTGCTTGCCAACATCCAATCCAAGCTGCTAGTGTCCCATGTCAAGGACTGACATTTGTGCAGAGGACAGATATGGCTGATATTATGAATCCTGTTATTTGTGCTAAATTCCCTGTTTCTTGTTTGAACAAAAATTGCTGTCATTGTCTTCTGTCTCTGAAAATTGTATATCAGTGCTCCAACTCTATTAATATTTTCTGTCTTCCATTGCCTCTCTTTTCTCTGTAAGCCTGTACACAAGTCCAGAGGATATCCAGACATGTTAAATGAAGGAAAAAATGTTTTCCAAGTTTTTAATTAACAAATAAACCTGATTATGCCCTTTCATTTGTCCTAATGTGGAGGTTTGCCCAACCCATAGAAACAAAACTCTGAGATTTTTATTAACTTGAGACTGGGAATTATATAAACTGTATCAGGTGCTACAGAGCTGTAGGTAGAGATATTGGTCAGTATTCCCTGACCTGCTTCCTTTCTCCCCTAGAAAGATAGGAGAGCTACACATGTTAACTGTCCCTTTTAATTAATAGTGTAATTTAAAAAATAAACACAGAGGCAGAGTATAGAAGAGTTTTGATTTTGCCTAAATAATGTTATTTTTTCCATATTAAAGGCAGTATAGGGAACTATATAAAACAAGGGAAGACCAATACAAAATAATATGACCTCAATACCTCAATTCCTACTTCTGTTAATATCATTTACCTTACCACCTATTTAATTATTAGTTGCTGTGGTGAGGTAAGTTAGCAGTTTTATAGGCAAAGGCTGAATTAGCAAGGGAACATTCCAAAGCTTTTATCTTATGAATATAAGCACAAGTTATACCACACATGAAAATAAAACATTTTTGGAGCACAGTTAAAGGGAATAAACAGCAACAGTTTCATTTTGAGCATCTCCTTTGAGGTGTCAGCTCACTCAAATTAACCTTATAATAGGGAATTATTTTTAACAACTCTGTATCAGAGGCATGCTATGCATGCTTATTCCTTTCTGCCTCTTGGAAATGGGGATCATTTAACTCATTCTGCCTTATTAAGTAGAAAGAAGTAATATTTCATCTTAGCCAAAGTGTTTTAGAGCTTATGAGAAGGCTTTCAACTTCCCTTATCTCAACCCTAGTGACTGTGAGGGGTAGAATAGCTAAAGAAACTGCAGTACAGCCTTCAGGAGTGAAGAAGTCATCAAATTTTCCTATACATGAATGGATATGGAAACTAGTGAAATAAGTCAGAGGGAGAGAGATAGAAACAGAATAGTCTCACTCATCTATGGGATTTAAGAAAAATAAATAGAGATGAGGGCTAGAAAGACCAGCTCACGATATGAAGCTCACCACAGAGAGTGGTGATTGCAGTTAGAGAACTAACAACTATCATGACAATGTTAATGAGTGAGAGAAGTAGAATGCCTGTCTTGAACATAGAAAGGAGGTGGAGGAGGAAGGAGCTGGAGGGCATTGATGGTAAGAATGTTGCTTTGGTAAAGGGGGGTGTGTGATCTTTTTATGACTGAAACCCAACTACAAACATGTTTGTTGTAATCATGATGCTTAAATAAAGATATTATTAAAAAAAAGAATTTGCTGTTTTTTTTATATTTGGAGACAAATGGAACTATTTGAGTCCCATTCACTGTTGAACTTCAAGTAATTAGTTAAACATAAAGATAAACCTTATCTTTTACTTAAGCCATGTTGATATTAAGATATGTTGGTTCACAAACTCAAGAAATTCCTGGGTGAATTTAAAACTGGTTTCTACATGAGGAAGAAAAAGAGAGGTCTGAAGAAAAAACACTTCAGATCATCAGTTGGTAGTTTTAACTTTTTTTTGCTGAGGAGGAGAGGAGAGGAGAATTGAGCCACATCCAAAACTGTCCTCAAGGATTACTTTTTTTTTTTAAACTCAGAGTCAACTCCTGGGAGCATTCAGGAAACTATGTAAGATTTTATCTGAAGCTGATGATTGAACAAAAGTTGGCCACATTCTAATGTGGCCTTATCTTCCTGATCTATGTAGTGGGTTTTTGAGTTTGTTTATTTATTTATTTATACCTTTTGGATTAAAATACTATAGATAATAGTTTCTTCTAGTTTCTTCTAGTTTGTGGCTTTAATATCAAAGGAACCTGCATATAAGTCTTGCCTTGAGTTGTCACAAAATGCGTAGCACCCTGAACCTGCCTGCTAGACTCAAGAATTTACCTAGAGGTCTGTGTGTTAGGTCATATATGTGGTATAGAGGACCTCAATTACACATAATTTAGTCAAGCAGTCAGTGCCCTAGGTAGTGGTTCCTTGGCCAATGGAAGTTCTTCCCCTCAGCTCCACCAACCAAAAACATTCCACCAAACACTCATCTTTAGCTCTTAATTTACATACCTACTTTTACATTAGAAGATCCATCCTCCCAGTCTCTTCCTAGTGACTCATTGCCTTAATTTGTCTGTTCTTAACACCTCAATGGGGTCCTTTCAGAGAGGTGAAAAGGAAACTAGGAGAGACAAAATCCTGAGACAATGTTTACAGAGGCAGGGATATTTTAGGAAAGCATAAATCTCCTTTCAAATCTAACTGTGACTAGAGTAAACCCTCTTTAATCTCAACTCAAAGCATTTTATTATATATTCAATATGGCTGCACATTACATTCTGTGTTAAACCAAACTACAGTTATAATAGTCACTGTTTTGTCAAGTCATATTTGATTATGTTTCCCAGTCATAAGTTCAAATATAGGGGCAAACATTTCCTCTCTGTTTGTTACCATAACTAGAATCAACATTATTATAGTACAAGATCTAATTGACACTGATAATACCCCAGTGGTTACAAAAATGAAAAGGGTAACATTTCTATTTCTACCTAAATGTCATGTAGAAATTAGACTGAATGAATACCTTTGATGAGGAGAAAATAATTATGGGTGGGAAAAAAATACCATGCACTACTACTGTCTCACCATTTGAAAGGCAAATAAAATATATTTATAAGAGACTTTAAAGTGCTTATTTTGCTAGTGTCAGAATATAAATGACCGTTCTCTAGGGTATATTTTATAACAGTATTAATTTATTATAAATGTCAAATATTTTTCTTTTCAAGTGTTTTTTTAAAGTCCATTTTCTGAAGTATTTAAAATTTTAACAAACTACTGCAAAATTACCAGGAAAGTCCCATAGGACTTCAAAATGAAAAACATACCATTTGATGCAGCATAAACCTGGGTTACAGTATGTCATTAGGAAAAGGTCAACTCTGAAAAAAAAAAGAAAAAAACAAAGAACAAAGGCAAAAACCATTAGGTATCTTGGAAACACTGGTATCTATGGAGTTTATTCAATGTAGAATTTTAGAGTTAGAAGCTTGAAGCTCTTCAATTTTAATTTCCCAAGAAACTGAGGCCACCCATCCAGTTTTTAAGGTCAATCTGGCAATCTCTCCTTCAGTCTTTCCTGTTCTATCATTTTTATTTATCATCACTTGGTTCAAATTTTTCTTCAGCTGTTCTCTCTGAACGGTGAAAGGAGATTTTTGTTGTAAAACTATTTCTTCATAATCTTTACAGCCATCATTTAACTGTTCTCAAATATAGAGATTTGTAGAATGACTAAAAGAATATTTTCTAAAATTTTATTATTAAACCACAGATCAAAAAAATCATTATTTTTATTTTGAAGGACATTATAAAAGTTAAACTTTTTCCAGTATAGCAGTTGTCTGCAAGATACCTTTACTTGGCTTGCAATACATGCTAGTAACTTTTCTGGACAGGCCTGCTACTACATTAATGAGCATGTAGAGGTGAGTTTTTTGCCCCACATCCACAAGTCTCCACCAATAAAAAGTTAGAGTCAAGAAGAAGCTTGATTGATTGGCTGTGCTTGAGGTCTAGCTCTCATACAATGAACCTGGTTAAGTTCTGGCTTTCTTCTTGACCAGCTTTCTTGGGGCTTCATCATGGCTCCATTTGTGGGATGCCTGTCTAACTCAGAATAGCTCTAGATTTTGAAATTATTGCTTTCTTCTTAACTACCTTTTTTTCATAAAAGAGAATGCTTTCTCCTAGAGCAGGAAGATTACTGTGTACTATTTATTTCTGGGTTTATTTATAGCCTGGAAAAACTCACACTGCCTGGTGTGACCCTAAAATTAAACAAATAAAAATAAAACTACACTAACTTAAATTCAATCGAGACGACTATTTATTATAGTTTGGGCTCAAGGCTCCTGATGCTTACCTGGAAAGCTTTGTCCAAGCCTTTTCCCTCTGACTTATTTTCTTTTCAGGTGCCTCACGAAATCAATGGCTAATGCATAATGTCACCTCTATGGTTCTATTCAAAGGTGTGTCCTTTATATCCACAACCTCTTATCCTAGATTAGCTCTCCTTCACTTTTGACAATTAGCAGTACTTTTTTTTCTGTCAATATATATTCCAAAAACTGAAAATATAAAAATATACAAGAACAAAATATAATTTTGCTGATTAGAAGGCCATATTGAGCCTATCTTCAGATTTGCTCAAGGATTACTCCTGTCTCTAGGCCCAATGATGACTCTTGAAATGCTCAGATGACCAAATGTGATCCTTGGGATAGAACCAAGTAGTGTTTGACATGTGCAAATCAAGTGCCTTAATCTATGTATTTTCTCTCTGGCCCTAAAATATCTTTTTAAAAATAAATGATTGGGGGCCAGAGTGATGGTGCAGGGCATAAGGCATCATCTGCCTAGCATACGCTAGTCTAGGACAAACCACTGTTAGATCCCTGGGGTCTCAAATGGTCCCCCAAGGAGCAACTTCTGAACAAATAGCCAGGAGTAACCCCTTATTGTCACCGACTGTGGCCGGAAAAAAATAAATTATTGAATTGTACTTAATTTTATTTCTTATTGTTATCTTAGTGCAAGATGTGTAGACATTCTTTGTCATTAGCCTAGATTCAATTTCCTACATCTGAGCATATTATAATGACCTTTTATGCCATGAGATTTTTTTAAAAAATTTTATTAATTTCATTGCAGGATTTTTAGGAAATGACAAGAAAACCTTAAAATTGATACCTAATGTAAACATATAAGTAATGAAATTATACATGTCATACTTAAAACATGTATAATGTGTGATGAGTGTGTAGTTCAACTCTAAGATCAAGCTGCCTGCCATATCAACAAGGAGTCATGGAGAAAGTTTTAAATCTCCTATTAAGGTATCTTCTGAGCTGCCATAATAGTGACCCAGTATACTGTTTCTAAGTTGATAGCACTTGGATATCGACCAATTAGTATATAAAGGGCAACAGCTAAACTAGCATGACAAAGTAAAGGTGCTAAAAGGTTCTTTGGGAGAATTTTATACTGTCAGGAACCTTTAGCACCAGAAAATATATTTAAGTAGAAATTTACTGAGCTCACTTCTACCCAGTAAGGATAGTAAGGTACACTCCTGAGTTAATCATGAAAAAAAGCCACAGTTTTACAATGAAAAAATAGTTTAGCAAAATCCTATCTTATCTATTTACAGAAGACAAGGTATTGTACTTCCTATATATAATTTAAATCCACTATCTTCTAGCTTCATACAGAGATTTTCTGTACGATGTAAAATCATGCCCTTTAAATAGAGAGTTGGGAGGAAGAATTTGGGTGTAACTAGATCACCATATATTCTAATCCAAAGTCTGCCACTAACCATCTGTGTTACTATAGACAAATGACCCTACTCACTATGATTCAGTTTCTTCATACATAAGACAGGCACTTTATGAGCATTCTGGGTTGGGGAGACTAAAATTTTGCATTTCTAACTAGCTTGTAGATGTCACAGGTCCAAAGACCATGCTAAGAACCACTGAATTAAAGGGAGGAAATGGTTCTTCTATACAAGGAGTCTAGTATCTCATATCATATTTCAAATTCTACCTTCAAATTCAAAGTCTTGTTTTTCTAAATTTCTATAACTCTGAAAATACAGTTCCCAGGTTGAGAGATAATATAGCAGGTAGTGTACTTACTTGCCTTGCACAACAAATTAAATTTCAAAAGAGTTAAGCAATTTATTTTTGTTTTCACAGTGTTAAATAATAACTAGAATTTATTTGTTGATTGTTTAGTGAACAAATGTATGCCATGTTTATAGGCATGGTTTTACCTAATCAAATATTTAAGGCAATGAATATATAATACACAAAATAAGTTATGATTTTCTCTCTTTAAAATTTTTATTAAGATTGTGATTTACAAAGTTATTTATAGCTGCATCTTAGGCTTACTCTGTTCCAGCACTAGTCCTACCAATAGTGTCAACTTCCCTCCAACAATGTCCCCAGGTTCCCTCCAGCCCATTCCCCACACCTCAGCCTGCCTCTATAATTTTAAGTTTGGTTGCTGTTGTTTGGATATCCTCCTTTCACCATTATTGACTCTGTGGTTTGAACATATAGTTCTGCCACTCCTTCGTGCCACTATTGTTCTATTACTCAAGTGTATGCACTGGGACTGATAGCTTTATTATTGAGAAGGAGTTTAATCACAGTGTTTTGCTCCCTAGATTAAATTGCACTTTTCTTGATAACTGAAAGCATCAAAATCAGACTTGTTTCCAAAGAGTTTAGCTGTTTATGTATTGCCTGAAGTCACGATTCTCCCTTTGGGTACAACAATTATTTCCATCATAGCCAATTGAAAATGAAACACAGAAGCAAAATTGTCTCTAAATTAAAGACTTTTACATTTTTCCTGGAAAGTTAACAGACAATTCTAAAAACTGTTATATCTAATGTCAAATTTTCAATGGAAAAATGATAAAAACTCTTTTTTATCCTGTAAAAACCATTATAAATAAAATTTACCATCTAAATCCTAAATTATAGAAAAGGATCTGAAGTAGGCTTTATGGTAATAGATGTGGCTTTGTGGTAATAAAAGTGACAGTCACCGTATGCAAGCACAATTTTTTTTAAGGGGAGAGCACGAATGCAGTCCCCCACTACCACAAATTACGCGGTCGAGTTTCCCACATTTGGGAAAATCGCAGGGGTCAGCATATCCGAAGTGCAATGAATAAGCCTCGCCCTGGGGAAACCACCTTTGTGATCATGGTATCGCCCCTGCCAAGTAAGTATACAATTTTGTTTTTAACTTGGTAAATTTCTTCATCTGTGATGGTCTGTTACAGAAGGTCTTTATAATCAAACATATAGTCCCCATACTATGTCAATGCAAGATTTGCAGCATATCCTTCTCTAGGGGGGTCACAGCTGATCAAGTATACTCAGATCAGCATACATACACATTCTTTTCTTTTTTTAATTTATTACTATTATTATTATTATTATTATTATTATTATTTTGGTTTCTTTGGACCACACCCAGTAACGCTCAGTGGTTACTCCTGGCTATGCGCTCAGAAGTCGCTCCTGGCTTGGCGGACCATATGGGATGCCAGGGGATCTAACCACGCTCTTTCCTAGGTTAGCACTGGCAAGGCAGACACCTTACCTCTAGCGCCGGCCCCACACATTCTTTTTAATTTTTTTTTTATCATCTATCTTTCCCATTTTTACAGCTGTAGAGGAATAAGTGTTCTGTCTTTTGCTAAGTACCTAATATTCACAGTGCATAGCATTTAATAGTTCTCAACAGATATTATTTTGAGAACAAAATTGCTTCTGGACCATTTACAATCATTAACTTTTAATGCATATATATATATATATGCATTGTACCTGAATCCATATTCATGCATCATTTTGTCATGACTGTGACACCACTTTCTAAACCTGAAACCCCTCACATTTTGTTATCTATGTTATAATAAATAAAAGTTCTGTGCATATTAATAAAGGAGGTTGTAGTTATTTATGTCATAGAGAACCAGTTCATATCAATATAGCATAAGAACAATTGGGCTGTGGCACAAAGAAATCTAGAAGGAATCTGGGCTGATCACAGTTTGATGTGTACTTTAAAGATTCTGCTTTATACTCCCTATCTAGACTCACAGATCAGAAATATTTTACTGAGAATGCACAACTCTAAATACTTCAGTTAATAATTATAAAATCAATGGAAGTATAGGCAATTAATATTTTATGTTTAATAATTATAGGAGCAATTACAATCTTTATGAGTTAATGATAAGTAGTAACAAGTTAAGGAATTATTTATGATGATAAATTATACAGAAATTAGAACAAAATTCTGAAATAATGATTAACACATGAAAGTTAAGATATGAGTGTGCATTTCTAGCTTTTTGAGAAATATATGGAAATATTTATTTTGAAATTTTTTGAAAAATATTTTTGAAAATTCTTGGAATATTTTTGGATATTAATATTTCCAAAAATATTTCTGGAAAAAAAATTTTTTTGGGTTTTGGGCCACACCTGGAGGTACTCAGGGGTCACTCCTGGCTGTCTGCTCAGAAATAGCTCCTGGCAAGCAGGGGGGACCATATGGGACACCGGGATTCAAACCAACCACCTTTGGTCCTGGATGGGCTGCTTGCAAGGCAAATGCTGCTGTGCTATCTCTCCAGACCCCATTTTTGGAAATATTTTGAGAAATATATGAGGAATATGTTTAAATAATTTTCCCCAAAAGGCTGAGCTAATGTATATTCCCAACAGCAGTGAATTAGGCTCCCTTTCCCCCATTTCCATAACAATACTAATTGTCTCTGTTCTTTGTAATATGGCCAATCTTACTGTTGTGTGATAATATATCATTGTTTTGATTTAAATTTCTTGATAATACAAATGATGCAAAGTATTTTTTCAAATACCTTTTGGCCATATGTATATCTTTGGAAAGTTTAAATTAGTTTTTCCCCAAATTTTTGTTGGCATTGGTTGTTTATTTCTTGTAAACTTCTACTCGTGCTTTAAATATCATGGATATCAACCCTTTATTAGATGAGAAATGGACAAATATTCTTTTCCAATCAATGGGGGGTCTTTTATTCTGGTCATCATTTATTTTGCAATGTAGAAGTTCCTTAATCTGATGTAGTCCCATTTTGTTATCTTTGCTTGGGCAATGGAATTGAATCATTAAAGATTCCTCTAGATTCAATGTCATACAGTGTTATACCTGTATTTATCTAAAATTATCTATAGATTTAGACTTGATATTGAGGTACTTAATTCATTTTTATTTTCTGTGCATGTTGTTACAAAGGAATCATTATTTTGCAGTGTGATCAACCATTTTTCTTAGTACTATTCATTGAAGTTTTTTCTTTCTCTCTGCCTCATTTTTTTCTTCCTTTTTTTAATTTTTAAAATAATTTCTTTATTTAAACACTGTGATTAAAACATAATTGTAGTTGGGTTTCAGTCATAACAAGAACACCCCCCTTCACTGTTCAACCTTCCCATCACCAATGCCCCCATCTCCTCCCTCCCTCCCCACCCCCGTATTTGAATCAGGCTTTCTACATCTGTCACTGACATTGTTATGATCATTCTCAACATAGTTATTTCTCTAACTGCACTCACCACTCTTTATGATGAGCTTCATATCTTGAGCTGGTCCTTCTGGCCCCCATATCTAGGAATTTTTTCAATGTCTTCAATTTTTCTTAAAATCCATAGATGAGTGAGACTAAGAAAATGAAGTTACCTCTTCACCTGAAACTTCTGTCCCAAAATGTAACTTCCATTATGTGTTTTTGCTTGAAATTACATGTCACTTAGTTGAAGTAAAACAATTAAAATTAATTATTAGGAATTAATTATAGGACATATAACTAGAGAGTAGCAGAATGAAATCTATTCCAAATCTCACCCCACTTTGTATGTGTCCCTAAAATGCAGTGATAAGAAGTATTTGGTGAAGAATAAATTTGCATTCTAAAATCAAAGAGTAAAAATATTACTATTTTGTAGACATAGTCACAGAAAAGAAGCAGAATTATGTGTTAATATTGATGGCAGACGAATTGGTATATAGAGTATTTAAATAAGTTAGACATACCAGCCAATATATAAACAAACAAGAATAAATATATTAACTTGATGTTACCATTAAAAATAGTTTCAATTACAGGATGAATAAAAACGTGCTCGTGATCAAGTATTCTAGCATAAATTAAAGCATTCTATAAGCAGAGGACATTTGTGCTTGTGAGGGAAGGAGGGTATGAAGGGTTATTTTAAAAGATAGGAAGGTGGACTCTCTAAAATTGGACAGGCCATAGAAAGGTGGACAGGCCAAAAAAATTTAATTCAAACACAGTGTCTGGCAAAATTGCAACAGGATTATAAGAAGGAAGAAGTTGTACATGTAGACTTCTGTGAGCTGAGGGGCAAGTGATAGCAGGGAGATATAGGTACTGCATTTGGAAAACAATAAAAGTTCTAGTATAGTGAAGACAATCTTGAGTGATGTCTGGGTGTGGAGAAGGAGGAGGTGTTAATGAGAAATAGCCTGATAATTAAATTTAAGAAGGTTTTTTTCTGGAACCAATGGAATTGAGATGACACAATTCAAAGGGGAGTTTTAGCTGGCCTAAGTTCAGAGGAAATTCCAAGTATTCAGAAAAAGGAAAGCACTGACTTATTTTGAGATTTTGTTTCTGAATTTGAGGAGATGGAATTTTTCTACATTTTAACCTCCAAATAAAGAAATATTCAAGATTTTTCAAGGAACTTTTAGAAACTTTTTTGGAATTTTGATTTAATCAAAGGCCACACAAATGTATCAGTCTTTGACTCTATGCCAAAGTATTCAATATTTTTTAATATTTTTTATGTTTTTTTCATTTAAACAACTTTATTACATACATGATTGTGTTTGGGTTTCAGTCATGTAAAGAACACCACCCATCACCAGTGCAACATTCCCATCACCAATGTCCCAAATCTCCCTCCTCCCCACACAACCCTTGCCTGTACTCTAGATAGGCTTTCTATTTCCCTCATACATTCTCATTATTAGGATAGTTCAAAAATATTTCTCTAACTAAACTCATTCCTGTTTGTGGTGAGCTTAATGAGGTGAGCTGTAACTTCCAATTCTTTTCTCTTTTGTGTCTGAAAGTTATTATTGCAAGAATGTCTTTCATTTTTCTTAAAACCCATAGATGAGTGAGACCATTCTGTGTCTTTATCTCTCTCTCTGACTTATTTCACTCAGCATAATAGATTCCATGTACATCCGTGTATAGGAAAATTTTATGACTTCATCTCTCCTGACAGCTGCATAATATTCCATTGTATATATGTACACAGTTTCTTTAGCCATTTGTCTGTTGAAGGGTATCTTGGCTGTTTCCAGAGTCTTGCTATGGTAAATAGTGCTGCAATAAATATAGGTGTAAGGAAGGGATTTTTGTATTGTATTTTTGTGTTCCTAGGGTATATTCCTAAGAGTGGTATAGCTGGGTCGTATAGGAGCTCGATTTTCAGTTTTTGGAGGAATCTCCATATTGCTTTCCATAAAGCAGTGGATAAGAGTTCCTTTCTCTCCACATCCCCTCCAACACTGCTTGTTCTCATTCTTTGTGATGTGTGCCACTCTCTGTGGTGTGAGGTGGTACCTCATAGTTGTTTTGATTTGCATCTCCCTGATGATTAGTGATATGAAGCAATTTTTCATGTGTCTTTTGGCCATTTGTATTTCTTCTTTGTCAAAGTGTCTGTCCATTTCTTCTCCCCATTTTTTGATGAGATTAGATGTTTTTTTTCTTGTAAAGTTCTGTCAGTGACTTGTATATTTTGGAGATTAGCCCCTTATCAGATGGGTATTGGGTGAATAATTTCTCCCACTCAGTGGGGGGCTCTTGTATCCTGGGCACTATTTCTTTTGAGGTGCATATGCTTCTCAGTTTAATATATTCCCATCTGTTAATCTCTGCTTTCACTTGATTGGAGAGTGCAGTTTCCTCCTTGAAGATGCCATTAGTCTCAATGTCCTGGAGTGTTTTACCTATGTGTTGTTCTATATATCTTATGGTATGGGTCTGATATCGAGGTCTTTAATCCATTTGGATTTTACCTTCGTACATGATGTTAGCTGGGGGTCTAAAGTTCAATTTTTTGCAAGTGGCTAGCCAGTTGTGCCAACACCACTTGTTGAAGAGGCTTTCTTTGCTAGATTTAGGATTTCTTGCTCCTTTATCAAAAATTAGGTGATTGTATGTCTGGGGAACATTCTCTGAGTATTCAAGTCTATTCCACTGATCTGAGGGCCTGTCTTTCTTCCAATACCATGCAGTTTTGATAACTATTGCTTTGTAGTACAGTTTAAAGTTGGGGAAAGTAATTCCTCCCATATTCTTTTTCCCAATAATTGCTTTAGCTATCATTTTTAGTCAAGTTGATTCCAAGATATTTGAGTTTCTGTGGCATTATTGTGAATGGGGTTGTTTTCTTTTTTTTTTTTTTTTTTTTTTTTTTGGTTTTTGGGCCACACCCGGCAGTGCTCAGGGGTTACTCCTGGCTGTCTGCTCAGAAAAAGCTCCTAGCAGGCACAGGGGACCATATGGGACACCGGGATTCGAACCAACCACCTTTGGTCCTGGATTGGCTGCTTGCAAGGCAAACGCCACTGCGCTATCTCTCTGGGCCCGGGGTTGTTTTCTTAATGTCCATTTCTTCCTTATTACTATGGGTTTATAGAAAGGCCATTGATTTTTGTGTGTTAATTTTGTAGCCTGCCACCTTCTTTTAAGAGTCTATTGTTTCTAGAAGCTTTTTCATAGAGTCCTTAGGGTTTTCTAAGTAGAGTATCATGTCATCTGCAAACAGCAAGAGCTTGACTTTTTCCTTTCCTATCTGGATTCCCTTGATATCTTTTTCTTGCCTAATCGCTATAGCAAGTACTTCCAGTGCTATGTTGAATAGGAGTGGTGAGAGAGGACAGCCTTGTCTTGTGCCAGAATTTAGAGGAAAGGCTTTCAGTTTTTCTCCATTGAGGACAATATTTGCCTCTGGCTTGTGGTAGATGGCCTTAACTATATTGAGAAAGGTTCCTTCCATTCCTATCTTGCTGAGAGTTTTGATAAAGAATGGGTGTTGGACCTTATCAAATGCTTTCTCTGCATCTATTGATATGATCATGTGGTTTTTATTTTTCTTGTTGTTGATATTGTGTATTATGTTGATAGATTTACGG
Source organism: Suncus etruscus (assembly GCF_024139225.1). NCBI lineage: Eukaryota > Metazoa > Chordata > Mammalia > Eulipotyphla > Soricidae > Suncus > Suncus etruscus. The sequence continues at coordinate 145,640,867 of NC_064848.1, read as the reverse complement.
ATGTTAAACCATCCTTGCATTTCTGGGATGAAACCTACTTGATCATAGTGGATGATCTTCTTAATGAGGCATTGAATCCTATTTGCCAGGATTTTGTTGAGGATCTTTGCATCTGTATTCATCAGTGACATTGGTCTGTAATTTTCTTTTTTTGTAGCATCTCTGTCCGGTTTAGGTATCAAGGTGATGTTGGCTTCATAAAAGCTATTTGGAAGTGTTCCTTTTTTTCAATATCATGAAAGAGTCTTGCCAGAATTGGTAGTAGTTCCTCTTGAAAGGTTTGAAAGGTGTCCTATATATATCCACTAGGCCTCTTTCTTTCATTTCTCTTTTCAGGTCTAGTATATTCTTGTTGGGTTTCAGTCAGGTTGACCTGTCAAGTGTTGACAATTATTGTGTTGTTATTGATATTATTTTTCAGATTTGTCAACAATTTTATTAAATATTTTGCTGGCCCTTCATTCGGTGCATATATGTTTAGGAGAGTGGTTTCTTCCTGCTGCACATATCCCTTGATTAATACAAAATGTCCATCTTTGTCCCTTACAACTTTCCTGAGTATAAAGTTTGCATCATCTGATTATTAGTATGGCCACTCCAGCTTTTTTATGGGTTTGCTTGGATGATTTTTCTCCAGCCAGTTGTTTTAAATATTTTGCTGGCCCCTCATTTGGTGCATATATGTTTAGGAGAGTTATTTCTTCCTGCTCTACATACCCCTTGATTAATATAAAATGTCCATCTTTGTCCCTTACAACCTTCCTGAGTATAAAGTTTGCATTATCTGATATTAGTATGGCCACTCCAGCTTTTTTATGGGTGTTGTTTGCTTGGATAACTTTTCTCCAGCCTTTTATTTTGAGTCTATGTTTGTTCTGACTATTCAGGTGCGTTTCTTGTAGGCAGCAGAAGGTTGGATTGAGTTTTTTGATCCATTTAGCCACTCTGTGTCTCTTAACTGGTGCATTTAGTCCATTGACATTGAGAGAAAGAATTGTCCTGGGATTTAGTGCCATCTTTATATCAAAGTTTGGTGTGTCTGTTGGTCAGTCTTGTCTTAGATTAGGTCTTTCAGTTTTTCTTTTAAGACTGGTTTTGAGTCTGTGAAGTTTCTGAGCTGTTTTTTGTCTGTGAAACCATGTATTGTTCCTTCAAACCTGAAAATGATTTTTGCTGGGTGCAGTATTATAAGTGAAGCATTTATTTCATTGAGTTTTGTCACTATGTCCCACCACTGCTTTCTGGCCTTGAGTGTTTCAGATGACAGGTTTGCAGTAAATCTCAAGGATGTTTCCTTGAATGTAATTTCTCTTTTCAATCTTGCTGCTTTCAGAATTCTGTCTCTATCGGTGGAATTCGTCATTGTGACTAGGATGTGTCTCAGGGTGTTTTTTCTCGGTTCTCTTTTAGTTGATACTCTTCGGGCATGCAGGATTTGATCGCATGTATTCTTTAGCTCTGGTAGTTTCTCTTTAATGATGTTCTTGACCGTTGATTCTTCCTGGAGATTTTCTTCCTGGGTTTCTGGGACTCCAATGATTCTTAAGTTGTTTCTGTTGAGCTCATCATAGCCTTCTATTTTTGCCTGTTCCCATTCTTTGAGTAATTTTTCCATTGTTTGATCATTTGCCTTAAGGTTTTTTTTTTCCAATTTCTTCTGCTGTATAAAGTTGTTATTCATCTCATCTTCCAGTGTACTAATTCTATCCTCAGCTGCTGTTAACCCGTGGGAAAGCTCAACCATGTTTTTCTTCAATTCATCTACTGTGTTTTTCAGACCTGTTATTTGACCTGAAATTTCAGTTTGGAGTTTTCTGATTTCTATCTTCATATTCTCTTGATTCTTATTAGTGTTCTCTTCTATACTTTCTTTGAGTTCTTTGAACATCTTCTATATTGCGACTCTAAACTCCTTATCTGAGAGACTGACTAGTTGGTTGGTCATGTTCAAGTCATCAGAGTTGCCATCATCATTCTCTATGTCTGGCACTGGCCTGCGTTGTTTCCCCATTATCACACTTGTATTTTGGGTTTTTCTATGTGTTGTGGTTTTATTCATTGGCTAAATGATATGCACGGCCGGGAAGCGAAGTGGAGCAGCTGTGCTCCTCTGGCTCCACTCTTTCTGGGCTTGTAAAATCACCTCTAGGGAAGGTGAGCCGTCCTCAGATGAGCCACACACAGGATGAAATCAGGCCAAAAATGGAGCACAGCACAGAAGACAGGCAGATAGGGGTGCTGGCATCTGAGTTCCAGCAGAGTTCAGCAGCTTCCCCTTTCTGGGCTTGTAAACTCGCCTCCAGGGAAGGCTCCAGGGAAGGCAAGCCATCCGCAGATGAGTCACACACAGGATAAAATCAGGCCGAAAATGGAGCACAGCACAGAAGACAGGCAGATCCAAAGTATTCAATTTTTTAAAAAACAAAATTATATTTACATCAATATTATTTATTTACATAAAATAAAATTATTAATAGCACGTGTTATTGACAAAAATAATCAGAGTTTGACAGTATTTTTTCTGCCTACCTGCTCTGAGAACATTTCAGAAATTATGTTTGACTGCTACTTTTTCATCATCTTCCTGGTCCTCTAGAACCCTCTAAGATTATTATATCATTTCTTTTGAATTCATTCTGAAGTTCTCTTATTATTTGCTCACTTATTTTGAGACATTTCTTCCATCTTCTGTTGTTGCATTGAAGTTTTCTTCATCTTATCTTGGAACTCAATGATTTTGTCTTCAGCTATTGTTCAGTGCAGAGGCTTTCTAGTGAGTTTTTCACTTACCAAACTCTTTCATTCTGATACTTCTGCTTGTAGTTTCTTCATTTCTGCTCTCATGTCCTCTGTAATTTATTGGCTGTCTATTCCATTGTTTCTTTGAGCTCCTTAAAAATCCTCAGCATTTCCTCCCTAAGGTCTTTACCAGAGAGCATAATTATTGGGTGATAAGATGATATGGTTCTGTGTTGCTTTCCCATTGTGACTTTTGCAATCTGGAAGTGTTTCTTGTGTATTATTGTGTATAGATGACTAAAGTTAGAAGTGAAGAAATGCACACCTATATGCTTCACAGTGGTCTTGATTTTGGTGGAGGAAGTGAGTGGAGTGAAATGTCGATTCTGAATTACAAAGAAGGTCCCACCAGTTTCTTGAGACTTAGGCTAGGCAAAATCAAACTTGAAATTTAAAATTATTTCAATGTTTAAGTCAAAATTGGGGTCTAGGAGCAATAGAACAGCAGGTAGTACATTTGCCTTGCATGCAGTTGCAACCTCTCACAGGGTTCTCAAACTCGCGGGCCACAAACAGTCCTCCGTACAACATTTTGTGGCCCTGCCCTAGAGGAATCTTTTATTGTTTTGTTTTGTTTTAGTTGTTTGAGTCACACCCCCCAATGTTCAAGGCTTACTACTGACTTTGCACTCAAGGATCACCCCAACTTTGCCTCCTGGGGCCCCCAGGTAAATTGAGTTTGAGACCCCTGCTTCCAGCAGTGATTTCTGAGCACAGAGCCAAGAGTGAGCCTGAATGCAGCCAAGTATGGCCCAAAAAACAAATAAAAGTAAAATCTGTTTACACCTCCAGCTCTGGGGTATATTGTCCCTATACAAATGGAGAAAGTTGTTGTTTATAAGTTTTAGCAATGGTGAACATGTTCTGAGTACCTCAATCATTGGGTTGACCTGGTGTGTTCAGAGGTGGTTGAACATCAGGGAGAACCCAAAAATCTCTCTTTGTCTGTTTGAAGACCAACAAATGTTCAATTTCCTAAGGCTCAGCCCATAACATTTTCCTATTTCTTTTAAAATGACATGTTTGAGCCCATCAAACTGAATAAAGGACACTGCATTAACCAGTAGGCAAGTTATCTGCTGAAAGACAAAGCCCTCCAGTAGTCACTACCAAATAATCCCTTCTGATCTCTCAGCAGGTATAACCCGCAGCATCTTTTTTTCCCCTCTAATTTCTTACTGTGAATTAACTTTGTGTGCTTGAAAGCACAAAGGAACCTGCCAGAATTCCATTCCATGTGACATTAGGGGGCACTTGTCAAGTTTAGAAACTCTCTGTCCATGTGTTTCTAAGCGCAAGAGAACAAACTTGCCTCCTACAAAGAAAATTGAACCTACCTATTTTGCATAGGGCCTGGTAACTGCACTTATGTTATGACATTAGAGATACTTATGGAAGCTCTTAAACAATACGTTTTCTAATTCTTTTACCCAGTGTGTTTCTAGCCAACTCTTCAGTATAAAGGAGGAAAAAGCTCATTACACATGGTCAGTGACTAGAATCATTTAAGCTAAATTAATGGGATCTATAAATAACTTTGTCCTTCCTTTAATTAAAAAAAAGGAAGAGAGATTGTGAAGTTAAAAACAATCAGAAGAATGTCCCTTTTCTTTCCTAATGTCAAAATCTGAAGTAACTTCAAATTAGTTTTAAGGAAAATGTTACAATTCAGTGCTGAATGCTGCTTGCAGATCAAGTAAAATAGGTCTTTTAACTGAAATTACAATGCAACCCACTTATAGCATTTACCAGTTCTTATTTTGATCACAATTAATAGTAAATTATTTTATTTTAATGTGACTCTTAATTCTTTTCCAATGGATCTGCATTGAAGCATTATGTGTTGAAGTCATAGTTTTTCTGTAAATAATTTGTTAACCTCCCAAGATAGAGAGTTTTTTAGGATTTCTCATGGAATTTATGGAAGAATAGAAGATGACCTTGACTTTGAAGCCAACATAGACACTAAGAAAACTCATTATTCTATGTAACAACTAGAAAGATAAACACTGTTGGTTAAAATAATACAATGTGGTCTTAACGCTATGAGTAGTGTATTATATAGAAATCAAGAAAGCTTTCTAGATGTAATTAACACTAATGTTTAACATACATTACTATTGTACTGACATATAAAATATATATTAAATAGGTTGACTGAGATATATTCCTAAATCTTTTTTGTGATTACTCTGACTGTTATCTTATTACTTTTGAACTTAGAGTTAATGTCTGTTTTTCTCAGGAATGCTGTTGCTATGATATTTTTAAAAAGACTCTATAGAACTAAAATCCTTTGTTAATGAGCTTTAGCAACCAAAAGAAGCAAGAACCAGGCAACTGCTCAGTTCCTGAGTACTCAGAGAGAACCTCTAATATTATCAGGTAAATGCAAATCAAAGCAATAATGAGATATCTCCACTCCTATGAAAAAGATCTAAATGAAATAGTCAGATAACAACATGTATCAACGGGTTTTCTAGTGAAAAAACAACAACTTCCCATCCTTGTTATTGGTGAGAATGTAAATGTATGTTACATATGGAAAAGAGCATGAGAAACTCTTAAAATTAAAAAGTGGTTTTTCCATATAACCCAGCCATTCCACTCCTGGTAATTTTTCAAAAACACCAGAGTGCTCATTCAAAAAGATATGTGAACACCTATGTTTGTAATATTTCTATTTACAAAAGCTTAGATCTGGAAGCAGCCCAAGTGCTCAGTAACAACTGAGTGGATAAGAATATGTGGAATATGTGCTCAATAGAATGGTGGCCTGCTATAGCAAGAATCTGGAAAAAAACCAACTGACAGAGAACAGATGGGTGGCTAAAGAAACTATACAATGAAATACTTTGGGGCTATTAAGAAAAATGAGGTCATAAAATTTGCTTTATAGTTATAAGCAAATGGATAAGAATATACTTATAAGCTTAAATGGATGGATATGGAGAGTATTATGCCAAGTAAAATGAGATAGCAGGATAGATATAGAATTATCTCATTCATTTATGGTATATAAGAAAAATAAAAGATAACGTGGTAATAATATCTAAAGACAATAGAGAGGAGTGCAAGGAGTACCAGAACATGGAAGGGAGCTTGCCACAAATAGTGGAGCAGAACAAAGAAGGGACGACTATAACAATATAATTGGAATTGATCACTCAGGACAACTGAATATTGGATGCAAATAAAGTGATATTCATGGTATCCCTTCATTAACAATAGTGCAAACCACAGTTTCTAAAAAGGAAAAAAAGAAAGAGAGAGAGGAGCAAAATGCCTGCCTCAAAGACAAGCGGGGACAGAGTGATAAGGAAACTGGGGACATTGGTGGTAGAAAACATTCATGGGTGAAGGGTGTCGTACATTGTAAGACTAAAATTCAGTTATAAACAACTTTGTAATCATGGTGTTTAAATTTTTTAAAAAGCTAAATAGAAGATTGAACGTTTATGATAACTTGTATGAAACTAGAGGTCATACTCAGAAAATAAGCCAGAAAGAGGAGACAAATATATGACAACACTCATATGTGGGATACAGAGATGCAAAGCAAAGGAAAAAATAGACAAAAACAAATTTTTGGACACAGAACTGAGTTCCCAGAGAAGAGAAGAGAAGGAGAGAGTGGGATCCAGTGAATTCTGGTGAAGTGATATTGAGTTTCTGGTTGTGATTGTTGTGGGGATAGTAAATACTTAGAAGAGGAATAAATTATAGCTCTCAATGGCAATCATGCCAAATTTAAAAAAAAAAAAAAAAAGCAAAAGGGCCTTTTGCACATACCTGCCTCTCATATTTTCCTCTCCAGGCATGCCTAAAATTCTGCAACTTTTGATAATACTTTTACTGTTCAGTCAATGACAAATATATCTGCTGTGGCTTAACATCAGCTATTGATCAATACCATTGTTTTTAAAGCACAGCCTGCCACAGAGATGTCCAAGTTCACATATTAGAATAAAGCAAATAGTTTGTAGAGGCAAGAGGGAGATGGCTAAAGGAGTGGAATATATATGCTCATCGTATGTAGGGTCCCAAGTTTGATCCCCAGCACTGTCTGATCTCCTCCATCTCAACATAACCTGATGGTGTGAGAACAGTGGCTCTCAGCATGCAGGCCCAAAACAAAGGCTTTTACAAGCTCCAAGTCCTAAACATTTAGGCCTGTGCAACTGGGCTAATTATCAAATGTGCCCGCCCCCTGGATTCTCAAATATTGCTAAAGGATGGCTCCTGTAAGATAAATGCTGACATTTATGTTCTGAATTTAAAAGAATCTCTCTTCCCATTTTACTACAACTGAGAGCTAATATCCAGCGTTTTGCTTAATTAGCATCTTTGCAGGTATCTGAATCATTTCTGGTTAAGGAGTTGGCACTCTCAAATTGGTCTTCTGTTGTGTGATTATATCAGAGCATTTGGGAACTCTTAAGCTGTCTGTAAATAATGTACCCTCTAAAGGTAGGCAAAAAGATATTCTCCCAGAGTTTGGAAAGGTCTAGACCAGTACTTCTCAAATAGTGAGGCGCGCCAGTAAAGGGGGACGCGTTTGACCTCGACAAACACTATCATAACAAGCTAAGCCCCGTGTTTTTATGTCTCTGTTTGTCTCTGGAGCTGAGAGTTGCTGTGTCCTGCTTCAAACCCTGCTTCGAAAGCTATGCATTGCAAAACGTGCTCATTGTAGCCATTAATCCAGACATCACCTCTGATTAAAAAATCAGCTCAAATTATTTTATATATTTTTGTTTTGCAGGTTAAACTTTTTTTAAATAGATACTATTTACACTTGCTCCGGGGCGGGGGGAGCTCGAAAAATGTTTTCTTCTTCCTAGGGGGACATGACAGAAAATAATTGAGAAGAACTGATCTAGACGAAGAAAGACGTTTTAGGGAATGAGCAAATAACCAAAATAAACTAGAATAATTACTTCTTATTTTCCCAACCCAAAAGGATTGACAGTGCCTGCATGAGGTGTTCAATGGAGGTTCAACAAATATGCAGAAGAGAAGGCAAGGGAGAAACAAAACAATGCACCAAACAACAACTACTTCATTATTTTATTTTATATTTTATTATTTTATATACTTTATTGTTTTTACTATTATATTTCTTTTATATATATTTATTACCAGTAATAAATATATAATTTTTGAGATTCAGAATATTTTTGTTTTGGTTTTTGGCTTTTGGTTTTGGGGCCACACCCGGTGATGCTCAGGGGTTACTCCTGACTGTCTGCTCAGAAATAGCTCCTGGCAGGCACGGGGGACCATATGGGACACCGGGATTCGAGCCAACCACCTTTGGTCCTGGATTGGCTGTTTGCAAGGCAAACACCGCTGTGCTATCTCTCGGGGCCCAGATTCAGAATATTTTTAATTTTTATAAATTATATATATATTTATAACATATAATAAACACATACTATTATCTATTATTTATTATATTACTTTATTACTACTTCATTATTACATCATTCTTTCAATCAGATAACATACATTTATTCATCTTCTAAGAAATTGAAAATACAAGCTTTGATGCTCTTCCAGTGTTGAGCTACATTCATCTTGTAACAAAGATATGGATGGCAGCGTCCTATGACAATTATTCTTTCTTCTAAATCTTATTCTTGGATGTTTTAAGGTTTCAAAGATTAAAATGCATCATTTCCTCCCATCCCTGACTATCACAAACAAAACATTTCTTAGGGCAAATCATTCTTTCTAGATACATACTATACCCTGCTTATTCAGCTCCAGCTTTAAAATTCTTCCAAACTAGGATTTTGAGAATTTTAGTGACGTTGTAAGCTTTTCACCAGATTACATTTGCATCACAATGTGTTTCAGATCTTTCACTACAGGACAAATGCAGCTCATATTAAGGGAATTAAGGTTATTCATCCAAACAGCTAAAAATTGCTCTGGTTTAACTCTGAAAGACTTTGATGGCATCTTTTTATTTTGTTATTTCTTCTAGAAATGACCCAGCATTGAAAAAAAAATTAAACATTGTTTTTGTTTTTGTTTTTTTTTTTTTCAGTTCTTTGCCAGATCAGAAATTAGGTTACTGCTTCCCAAACTCCAAATCAAAAAATACTCACTGTCTTTTGTGGATTTGTAGTGTGTGTGTGTTTGTGTGTGTGTATGTGTGTGTGTGTGTGTGTGTGTGAGTGTGTGTGTGTGTGTGTGTGTTAAGAAAAGCTTCTTGCTTCCCTTTGATGTACTTGTATAAATTGCCAGTTTGAGCTGAAGTGAGACCATCTCTGTAGCCTGCTGAAACAAATGATTAGACACAGCATAGGGTATGTTGGTTTTGCTGTGAAGTGAGCCCCCTGCTCACAGAGCCAGTTAGAACTTGTGATTTTTCTTGTCTATTTTCCTGCACTCTGGCTACTTGATGTTAACTTTTTAAGGCTGGTGTTCATGTCATTTTATTGTTTTTGATCCTGGTCATATTGTTCTACTTTCTGCCTATGTGAGTCATGGTGATTGATAAGCATGCCTTCCTTTCTCAGCACCACAACCATCTTTTCAAAGTCATTTTTCTTTCAATTCTTATATAACTTGTATTTTCTTGAGATCCTTTACGTTTTGTGCTACAATAGTGAAGCACCCCCAAATTGCTAAATTGGCTATGGCCTGTTAGTCCTAGAAGTAACATTTTTTGTGCCAGGCATCTTGAAAGTCTCTCTTAATTTTTTATTTGAATTTAAATACCACTTTGCCTAGCCCAGCATGATTCACTGGTTCTTATTTATTTCTCTTATTTCTACCAATGAAGACACCAAAATGAGAGGATGAATGTATCAACATCAGAGATTCTGTGAACTAGATATTCAATAAATGAATAAATGAATATATGTCATGGTGAAATGTTTTAGGGTTTAATGAGTTTAATTAGTAATGTGGAAGAAAATTAAACTCATGGCCTGTGGATCTGGTTTAAAAGAATAAAACAGAAGACTGAAATATTTTTTAAAATAATATTTTATTTAAGCACCATGATTACAAATATTTTCATAGTTGGGTTTCAGTTATAAAAATGAACAACCTCCTTCACCAGTGCAACCTTCCCACCACCAATAACCCCCATCTCCCTCCTTTCCCATGCCCTGCTTGTATTTGAAACAGGCATTCTCTCACTCACTACCATTGTCATGATAGTTTTTGGTATAGTTATTTCTCTAACTGAACTCACCACACTTTGTGATAAGCCTCATATCATGGACCGGTCCTTCCAGCCTCATCTCTAATGTCTCTGGGTATTATTACAATAATGTCTTTTAGGGGTCAGAGTGTTAACACATCGGTAGGGCTTTTGCCTTCTCTGCAGCTGACCCAGGGTTCTATCCTGGCACCCCATAATGGTCCTCTGAGCCAGGAGCAATTTCTGAGTGCAGAGCCAGGAACAACCCCAGAGCACCAGAGTGTGGCCGAAAAAATAAAAACACAAAACAAAACACCCTCTTGGGGGCTGGAGAGATAGCATGGAGGTAGGGCATTTGCCTTGCATGCAGGACAGTGGTTTGACTCCCAGCATCTCATATGGTTCCCAAGCCTGCCAGGAGTGATTTCTGAGCATAGAGCCAGGAGTAACCCCTGAACACTGTCGGGTGTGACCCAAAAACAAATTTAAAAAACACCCCAATAATATCTTTTATTTTTCTTAAAATTCCACCCATGAGTGTAACAGTTTTATATCTATTTCTCTCACTCTGACTTATTTCACTCAGTGTAATAGTTTTCATGTCCATCCATGTATAGGAAAATTTTATGACTTCATTTTTTTGACAGCTGAATAATATTCCATTGTGTATATAAACTATAGTTTCTTTAACCACTCATCTGTGGGCTGAAATCTTTGATTGTAGGAACAAGAAGGACAATGCAACCACTGAAAGGGGTGAATGGAAATGTATTTCCTGCTTTCTGTACTGAGGACAAAACCAGTTTGGAGAAGACAAAAATGTTGATTTGTCTAGACCTCAAAAAACCAGGATTGACCTTCTTCTTAAATTAATGGAGATCCATGCTTGTCATTGAAGAAAGGATTGAACAATTCCAAGTTTTTTACAGCAAATATAAAAACAACATATTTACCAAAGTGTTTAAAAAACACACAGCATATTAGCAATGGAAGGTTTACTAAACCTTGACTAATATTCATGATAATAGCCCAACGATAGTAATAGTACATAATAATAGTATAGTACATTAATAAGAATAGTACTTTTAATTATGACTCAAGCACCAAGAGGATTCTTTTAAATATGATTCTGTAGTTCTTGACTAGCATTCTTATCCACCAGCTCTGAGCAACAATCATCCTGTTTTTGTATCTAATACCAAAGTGATGGCTGGACATAGGTACTTGAGACACATCCCAAGGATTATTTGCCAACCGCTGTGTTCTGTATGAAAAGTCTTATAGTCAAGAAACTAAATCCCTTTGACAAAAGGAAAAAATATTTCTAGAGTAAATATTCATGCTGAGAACTCAAACCTAAATTCTTCAAAACTGGCTAAATTTTATTTTTAGCCTCCTCTGCAACCTATACGACTCTTTAAAATGGGACATGAGATATTTATTATTTTAGTTTGTGTGCAAACTGTAATTATGGCATAAAATCACATGAAGTCATTTGAAAATTGGAGTTGAAGTTAACAAGACCATCTATTTCATCACCACCACCCCCCCATAGAAACTAATGAATCACTGTGAATTTATTGTGCTAGAAAGACAGTGGCTGCTGGCAATTATACTGATGAGCAGAAACCCTCACAAGTGGGCACTTTAAAGCAATTATTTTCCATTTGGTTCTAAAAAAGCCTCTGAGTACAACTAAGCTTTGATTACCTGGCATCTGAAAATATACATTCTCAGAGGGGTATTTGCAGTGTTTATTTTAGTGAAAGTAAACAGCTACTGTTTGTGAAGCTCAGTTGTGAGCCTTTTGAAAGTTTAAAATGTGAATTGTGCAAAAATAGTTCTCTGACTTAATGGACTCGTACATTATTGTATTCTAGACACAATAGGAAAAAGCAGGAACAGTGAGATCCTGTGTACACAAAAACTGTTTAATTGAGATCTCTCAAAGTAAACTTTAAATTCAAAAGCCCAAATCACTTTTGCTAGCAACTATCTGGTCACAAGTCTAATTCTTACTCCTTCAGGGTTTTTCTCCTTGATTGCAGGTCCATACAAGAGACCTGTGTTGAGGAATAACACATAGCGTCATCCACCTGATCTTACACAACTTTCTTCCAACTGATTCCCTCAATGAATGACCTTCAGATCTCTTAAGGTGAAATAGGGTCTGTTTGTTTCTTTATTTCTGCACTGAAAGTATTTTACTTGTAGTGGGGCAGTTTTAGAGAACTATTGTAAACTTTTCTGTCTGACCCCAGTTCACAGAGGATGACATAGGGGGATTATTTTTTTAAGAGCAATGTGGTCTGATCCAAGTTTGAAGACTATAGGAAATAAATATTCAAATCTGCAAAGTGAATTCATAGCTCCAGGTTGGAAGATTATGGACTTGTATGAACATGATATGAACATATCAACTTTTTCACTGTCTTGGGAAAAAAATGTTTCTCCACCTGAAGGAAATATTAAATGACAGTGTGAAGGAAATTTCAAAATACATGCAGTATCTAATCTACATGCTTATATTTACTGTAACAAATGTTTGTATTTTCTTGAGGCTAGTTCTTGTCATCATGGGGTTTGGGGAGGCCCCAGGCCAAAGGCCTTCTCCCTAGCTTGGGGGTGCTGGGAGGCTTGGCAGGCCCCCAGCAGTTCCCCTCTCCTTCCCCGGTCTCCAGACCTTCCCTGGGTGCCAGCCCAGGCAGCCAGAAAGGTGGGTACAAGAGGACTCTATAGGGGTCCCCAGGCTTTCCCCATCCCTCTCCCAGCACTAGGGCACGGGGAGGAGGGCGGGCAGATGTCTGGCTTCTGATTCTCTACCAAATCCTTTCCCCTTTAGCTTGGGGGGTACTGGAAGTTGCTGGGTTGCACTGAGGCAGTCACTGGCAACTTTTTTCTCACTGGTTTCCATTTTCAAAACTGTATATATATACAGTATAGTATATATTAATACAGTATATATCAATAGTATTCCCTATGATTAAGGTATGTTTTGCATATGCAGAATGTCTGTCCTGTATTCTGCCCTTTCCCACACTCCTACAAGCTCATTTTTAGTCCTTTACTCCCTCACCCTAACCATCATTACCCCACATTTATCCTTTTTACCTTCAGTACTGCACAGGCCAAATCACAGACCAAAGTGGTACACTGGATTTAACATCCCCCAACTATTTCAAAAGACATAAAAGGGACATGTATATATCTTTTGAGTATTTTATGTGTATTTCCTTAACATCTATAACTCTTACTAAATATTCTCTTATACAGTGATGATTTTCCCCACTTTTTGTGTTCTTCTCTTTGTGATCTGTTCAATAAGGAATTCTTGTAGAAGAGTCCCTCAGTTTAAAGTTTATGTTTGAACCAAGTCACAGGTTTGTTGGACTTGTTCTAGCGACTCCCATATGCACCAATAATGCCGTTAGTCATTGTTCTTCTTTTGCGTAGGCACATTAAAATGGGAAAATGTATGTACTATACAAACAAGTTCTTATCTAATAGAGATAGGAACACACAAATCTTGTAATGCAATAATGGGACCTTACACCCTGAACATTGACATAATGACCTGGCTCAGGCCTCAGAAGAATGGGTATTCTCCATTAACCCCTGAACCAGGGGTGCCATCTACAAAACAACCAAGGTTCTCTATAACATCACCTGGAAGCAATCCTCTACCAGGGAAAACCCTACCACTGCTCTGACATCGATCTACTCAAAAGAGACTTCCCTTAAAACCAAGAAGAATTAACAACAACGACCTGCTTTCAGGTCAGGGAAATCTGCATTGCCCTCTAAATGTGAGGTGAAACTAGAGGACTCTCCACATCATCCTGACTTCGATGTAGGATATGCATAGATTCCAGGATCTTTAACTGCAGAAACCTGACACCAACAACAGCGACTGTGCGAAAAAATAAAAGTGTATTGGCACTATAGACAATGACTTGGGTTGGACAACCTAGTATGCCTGGAGCCTAGAGTTGATCTTATGCCAGAAAACTTCAGGGGTAAGCTCTCCTTGTATTTAGGCCAAGGTCCCTCATATTTTTCTGGGCCTATGCAAACAACAATTGCCACTCTAACACCATTTTTGCTGTGCTCCTTTGACCCTAATCCTTAAAAAAAAAAAGCACTTAAATATTTGAGGTTAGCTTAAACTAATATGCATGTGCATGGAACTGTAAAAAATACTGTAAAAAATGCCTTCAATGGTAAAGGAGTTACATAAATTTTGTGGCTTTAGATTGCTTTGTGTACTGCTAAAAATGTTATAATGTACTACAATCTGGGGACTTGAGAGACAAAGTAATTGTGCATGGTTTTTTTTTTTTCTTAATGTTCTTTGGCTGCAAGTTTAAAATTAAGGTGTCAGCAAGGGGATTTTTTCTGAGAATTCTGTTTATGGGTGATTGTCTTCCCACTGTAACTTTACCTTGTTCTTTTCCTTTGCATCTTTGTTCCCATAATAAAAATAAATAAAAATTAAAAAAATAAAAAATGTATATTGTTACATTTCCAATGTAACAAAATATCAGCAAAACTGTTGATTTTTATATAACCTGCCACAAGGCAGCCTCCGTCAATTTTTATATCTAAAAAAAAATAAAGATTGGGTTTTCTTCTAAGTGTTTTAATGTTGTGTGTTCTTTGCAATATTTAAATAATATTCATTTTGGAGAAATTAAAAGATAGAAAAATATTCTACTTATTTAAGATCACAACTCTAGTTACAATAGAAATTATAAAATATTATCAAAGTATCCTGATTTTCTATACATTGGGTTGTATTGAAAAGGGAAGTCAACAATTAGTTATACCAGCCCCCACTGCTGTAGCTCATGGAACTTAAAGGTCAGGTTTTGTAACCAGAATTATGTTATTTTCTATGCTTATACCTGCTTTTTGTATCTAACCCTTTTTGTCTTAAAAAGGAAGTTTATACCAACCCTAAGCTCATGTAATAACTTGTACTGTCTCAGCGGATGTTATGCCCTTATAAGGAACTTGTATTACCTCAGTGGATGTTATGCCTTTATAAAGAAATCATCCCTACCCCCTCACCGCCTCTCCCCTTCTTATGGTATATAAGGATGAACAAAGAAAGCTACGTGGTCCTTTGCCTCTGTTCGGTTCTGGATGGGCACTGGACCCTGGCCGGCCAGAATAAAGAACCCACTTGAGCTTTTGTCTGAGTGACTGTCTCTTCATTTCTCTGTGTCGGAGCAGCATCTGGACTACTGAGCCTTTCAGTATCCTTGATACCATTTTATAAACTACTTTAAAAATAATGTCTTTTCTCTTTCCCTGTTACTTACTTCAACTCTAGTGCTATGTAACTTAAAGATCTTATAATAATTGCCTAAAACTTATTTCTTAATTGGTTTTGGGAATTTATATCCTGCAGTGCTGAGGAGTTACTTTCAGTGGTGCTCAAAGATTCACACATAGCTAGGGATAAAACTCTGGGCTCTTACATGCAAAATATGTGTGCAACTAAGCACATCATCTCCTCCTTCCACCTAAAATTTTTTTAGCTAAAAAAAGTTACTACAGTGGGCCAAGAAATAGTGTAGCAAGTAGGGTACTTTCCTTGCATACTGATGAACAAGGTTCAATACTCAGCACTGTATATGGTTCCTCAAAACCTCCCAGAGTGATATCAGAGGGACCCTATGGTCCCTCAGGGCTTACTACTGCAGAGTCAGGTGAGTCCTCCCTCAAAAATACTAATGTTAATTTTATATTTAACATCTGAACATTATTTCAAGTATATTCATTTTAGTTTTCAGTCTCTCTTGGTTAAACATATAGGAAGTTCTGATTTTTTCACTGGCAAGTTTTTGTTTTAACTGTTATTAACTGACTTTTTTCCCTTTTGGAGAAACTCATATTCTCTTTTAAATGCATTCTCTCTTTTCTTTCCCTGATAATTCCCTAAGTAAATTTATTTAAATAAAATTACTAATATTAACAATGTAATTAATTATTAATAATAAATAACGATTAATATAGTGTACATAATATATTATTATATTAACAATATATTATATTGTTTCAAATAATTTTATTATTATATAATATATATTAACTTATATAATGAATAGTATTGTTTTATAAAACATATAATATATTATGTATTATGCTGCCAGTGGCTTCAGTCCAGCAGCACAGCAGGATTTTGATGAATTCTGCCTTAGGGGAATGGGTTGCATGGCTGGCAAAATATGAAATATGAAGAAATGAGAGACCACACAATGAATTGTATGGGGACACACATTCTGGGAGTATTTAAAGGGAAAAATGACAGTGGTAGGCATGAAAGGAATTTCTGCATTGACAAAGAGTAGGAGTTAGAGAAACATTAACAGTAAGACTGTTAAATATACATATCAATCTGACGGGTTTAGCAGGCTAGCAGGCAAAAGTTGCTTCTTGAGTAAGAGAGGGCCAGGTCAAAGAAATGTAAATTTTGTACCTAGCTAGGATCTTCAATGGCTCAGAGCTAAGTTCCTGACTTGGCTTTAGATGTAAATAGGGCTGACAGAGAGAAGATAATTGTCTTAATTTCGTTTTGGTACTGAGAATTCTCTGGGCAAAGAATTTGATTGAGGTCATACTTTAACCTGTAAATATACAAGGGAGAAATAACATTTAAGCCAAATAATATGAAGGAAATGTAATGTCAGTAGCATGACATGAATTTCAGAAATTATTGTCAGTGATCCACGCAAGCGTAAAATCTTCCACAACGGACCTTCTGGTCAAACATTTCTTGGGGTGAACAAGTTATCCAAGTCAGGAAAATTAGAGAAATTCATCTGACGGGACTACTCAATGGTCCCTTTAATAGACATGCCTATGCATGACCTGACAGTATTACATATTATATTAATTATTATATTAATATCAATAAACAATAGTTATACATAATGCATATGTGTTATATTATTTTAAGTTGTGTTATATTTTAAATTATAATATAATATAATAATGCCTAGTAATTATTTCCAAACTAATATATAGGTGTAGATTATATATATATGGATTACTCATATAAATATATATCTGTTTGTGGGGTTACTTATGGCTGTGCTCAGGATGATTCCTCTCTCCATGCTCAGAAGTGAATCTTGACTTTGGGGAACCATGTACCAGAGATCAAACTTTAATCAGCTGTATACAAGAGAAATGTTGTACCTCCTTTACTTCCTCTCCAACCTTAATATAATTTAAGGTTTATCTATTTCAAACATTATCTAACTCCAACTATTTTTTGTTTGGGGTTTTGAGGTCATAACAAGTAGTTTCCAGGCCTTAGTACTGTCTCTGGCTTAGGGATCACTCTTGTGGTGCTTAGTGGAACATGTGAGGTGCCAAATATTGAACCAAAGTCATCCATATACAAGACAAGAACCTTTTTCACTGTACTATCTCATAAGCATTATCTATTTCTTTCTTTTATATTTTATTTTTGATCAAAGTGGATTACATATCTTAAATAGTAATATTTTAGGAACATATTAGCATTGAATCAGGGGAATTCCCACCACCAAAGTTGACCTCCCTCCCCACCTTTCCCAATATTCATCCAATACCCCCCTCCCTTACCTCCCGGTCTGCTAGTATAAGTGATCCCCTCTGTATCTAGCTTGTTGTAGGTTGGGTATTGATTCTGTTGTTGTTGGCTTTGGATTTGGTGATTAAGTCTGATCATTTTTATTACTATTTAATGATCATACAGTTATTTGGTCTTGGTACCCTCTGTTATTTCCCTCTCAATTTGAGGGCAGAGCAAGATGGCTCCAGTTATGTGGTTCTGTTTGCAAAAAAAAAAAAAAAAAAAAGAAAAGAAAAAAAGAAATAAAAGAGATAGAATGGGGTAAAGATGCCACAGGCCAAAAGTGGGCAGAGTCCTTCTCCAGGATCTAAACATCAGTTTTGAGAGAAGAAAGGGAAAGAGGATGAGGATGACCCCAACAGTACAAAAAGAAAAATCAAACAAAAAATCCAGTGAGCACTACAGCACTAGCCCCATGCACCACACATTAACACGCTTCTGAAAAAAAGTTAAAATGGAGCACAAAAGGAGAAAGGAAACAGCAACAACAATAATGATACCAAAAAAGCAAAAGCAAAAAAACAAACAAAGACAAAACTAATATTTATGCTGGTTCCTTTTTTTTTCTTTCCTTCTGCATAGGCATAGTAAATATTGGGAAAAATAGAAAGGGAATTCCCTTGGCCTAAGTGATACAGGGTTTCTCCGCCCTTGAAGCATGTTGTCATGAGATTAACTACAGACTCCATGTGTGTTCATTTACTCTCCCTTGGATCCTTCTGTGGTGTATGGGAGACATCTGCTCCGTCATGAATGATAAAATCAGACCTCTGTATCTGGAGATCTTGGTATCTGTACAGGTCAAGGAATGGAGTTTATGAAGAAGTCTTATTTTTCAGCATTATCTATTTCAAATAAAATAACATAGAGACAAACACATAGCTCTATATATCCCTCCCCATTCCATTAATTTATCCTAAGTTTCATTATAATTTATCTATTACATTTGAAAAATTAAAGATTACATTTAATTTTATTACTTAATAATCATTATATATTATATACTTTTATATACTATTAATGATTAGCTAATTAAATGTTACATTTACTTAATACTACTTATATGTTGTTCAAACCACCAGCATTCTGTTTCCTATTTGAAGATGTCTCATGCTTAATCACCTGAATTTTCTCCTTTATGAGACTTTAGTTTGGTAAGATTTATGTTCTTATTCTGAACCCATTAATGCACAGACTTCCACTAATCTGTAATAAGTCCAAAAGACTCAGTAACAATGACTGTTGTAATCGTTCTTTCACTTTCCTAGATAAAAACTCTCAGATAGAACGACTTAACTTTAAAGCTTGTACTCAATAAAATCAGGTAGTAATGAGTCATGCTCTTACTGGTAAAGTGATATCAATAGGACCACTTGATAGGTTTTCCATGCCTTGCTTTAGAGAGATTTCAAGGACTGATTTCTGACATTCTACCTAGATGTTCTAAGGAGGATAAAAGCTTTTAGTTTGTTCTGATGAAGAAACAAATCAGCTAATTTATTCAGAGTCTGTGTATCCAGTGGTGGTGGAAGATGAAGGAGAGGAGAAAAAGATACCAGGGGGGCTAGGAGAGGAACAGGAGAAGAAGAGAGGGGAGGAGAGAATATGGAATAAAGAAATAGAGATGCATTTGTCCTTCCTGAGAATAACAGTTGGTCAAACCCCAGGGATGGAACATCATAAAGGAGAAAAATGAGCTTTCATCTCCTGCCAAGTCTAGGGAACACAGGAGCTAGGTCCTGACCTTATTCAGAATTTTCCTGCTCCTTTCTCTTCTCACTCTGTCTTTTCTGATCTTTAAGATAGAAATAGTCACTAAGATAAAAGAGCAGAGTTAAACTGGATGGGGGTAGGAAGAAAGGAAGAGGCTTGACCATTATAGAAAAAGGAAGATTTGAATATTATAGGAGAGTACATATTTTTATGGTTTTTGTGTCACACCCAATTTAGCTTCACATGTTATTTTCAAGTGATTAAAGATTCTATGTTTCCATATCCTTTAATAAAGAATTGAATCAAATAAAGGTTAATCCAGGTAACATACTGAAGAAATTAATTTTTAATCCTCATTTTTTATATTTAAGTATAATATTTAATTATTTAATAATATTATTTAAATCATATATAAAGACAGAAATTTACATATATTTTTGTGTTCATTGTTTCAACAAGTAGAATCTACAGAAAGAATATCGCATTATGTAGCATAACTTACTAAATATCATTAGCAAATAAATCCATTTTAGCTGGAATCATGTAAGCAATAAAATTATTGTTGAAAATATAATTTTCTATTATGCTTTGGCCTTATGGAATTATGGAATATTATATTTAGCCTCCCCAAATACCTTTTTCCTATTTAGTAGTTTGCTTATACTTTCTGCTTTAAAAGGGTGATTTGAGAAAACAACATATATATATATATATATATATATATATATATATATATATATATATATATATATATGTTTTATGTTGTTTTCTCATTATATATATATAATGACATTTTGGGTAGGGTACGGTGAATGTATTTAAAATAAAAGAAAGACTGGAAGAATGCAAAATTGTTAAACATGAAGTTTGATATAATAATTGCAATTGCCTATTAAATTATACTGTTACCTTAAAAACAAAAATGTATTGAATATTCAATGTATTAAATACTTCAGATACGGGTTTAAATAAAAGAACATCAATTTTTACAGAGATAAAGGAGAAAATTAAGAGACATACAGAGGAAATATAGGCACATACATTTGTTCTCAAATTATAAAAGTTTAAATACACATAATAAATAAAATTACTTCTAGGAACTAGACAATGTTTCTTTGACCATTCTATCAAATACAAATAAAACTAAAAGTATGCTTATGTAGAGAAGGGAGTTAATTATTCAAGGGACAAGTTAATAGAAGCAGTTACATTCATTTTCCTGGGTTGTTCCCTGATTACAGGATAGATAGATTTAACAGAAAGTGAATGAATATTGTGTTTTTGAAACTCTTTCAGTAACAAGGTGCTGGCTTCACTTGAATTTTTAAAAATGAGTTGTTTGGGGTAAGAATGGTGGCACAGCAGTAGGGCATTTGTCTTGCACTCAGCTGACCTAGTCGAAGATTGAAGTTTAATCCACTGTGGTCCCATGTGGTCCTCCAAGCCAGGAGTGATTTCTGATCGCATAGCCAGGAGTAACCCCTGAGGTCATCGGGTGTGGTCCAAAAACCAAAAACCAAAACAAAAACAAAAACAAAAAAAAAGAAAGAAAGAGGGTTGGTTGACAAATGATACAAAGTCAAGCATTTCAGAAAAACTTTGAAGAGGCAACATGATTTTCTGTAGGAAAGCCACATGTTCAATACATTGGAAGGTACCAATGTTAGCACAAATCATCCATAGACCTGTCAGTAGATATACCCAGTACCACTATGTACATGATTATGATGGTTAGTTTTCTATGCATAAATATATTAAAGTACTACCATCTTTCATGTGTCTTTAAAAAGGTACTGAATTTTTTTCACCTTTTATTCAGTAATGTTGCATTAGTCTGACAAGTTCATATGCTTCTAGGACTATTCAGTGAAGAGTTTTATGATTTCAAATCCCTAAAAACGAAAAGCCTTCATTCCAGAAGCAGGTTTATGTCTATTCAAAGTTTGGAAGCATAAGCATGGATTATAAATATTTTTGAATGTGCTGTTCTTTCTCTAAGTTAAAAAAAATCTGCCTGTTATTTCAGTATTCCAAAGCTTTTAAAGCCAACCCCCCAGTGTAACCAGCTTTATTTTTTTAGTTCATTTGTTTTAAAAGTGTTGTGACCATGCTAATGTATTTTAAAAATCAATTAAACTTAATCTAAACATCTCAAGAGAGAGGAAACTTTCTTCCTATTTCATCTAAAACCACAGACACAAAGCCCTTAGTAAATGCATTTTCATGCTGTGCTGTGCTGGGAATAAGTAATGTCCAGGCAAACTGCTTAAATGTCATCTAGCAAATTGCAAATCCACTGTATAGTTTGGAGGAACAAATGTTTAAAAGTTTAATACACCAAGATTAATGATGAGTCATGGTTATAAGCCATGATGTCAATATGCCAGTCAGATGAACTCGCTGAATAATAAGGAAAACTTGATTAGAGAGTTTCTTGATAAAAAATCGGACATATAACCTTTTAGGACACTAATATTTTAATCAAAGTCCAGAAAAGTGTTTTACATCAAACTCTGAAAGGAGGTCACAATCATGTTTTGACAGCTGAATGTCAATTAGATAAATCCAATTGTTTACTAGCTCTAATATACCCTCAGCTGTCTAAATAGTCCCAATAGGAAAAGAGAAGTAAAAATGCAAGCTCACTAAATGGGGTCATCCTAACAAATGAAGAGAGTCAGACCAATTAAATCTGTGAAGCATATTATTCAACTAAAAGCAAAAGTTCTCTGTAAGCAAGAAATAAATTTTCACAGTAAATATTTTCTCTGGCCATTGTTGTTTCTACACAAAAACCAAGAAATCTGACACTTTTTTGCAAGTCTATCTTCCACAATGAAATGCTCCCCCAAATAGATGCTAAATCCCTCTCTAATGCACAACAATGTATACTAAGGAAGAAGAAAAAATTCATTAAAAGATACTTTTGTCCACTGAGAAGGAACTTACTTTCATAATAGGGCAACGGGAATGTCAGTCAAAAATCCATAAGCAGATGGGTGAAAAGGTTGAAATTATATAGATAAAATTACTAGTTATAAGCTAGAATTTTAAGTATCAACTTTTCATCTTCCAAATATATTCTATAAGAATTTGTTCAATTGGTGTAAAAATGAATACCCTAAATACTGTCTTACCAAATAATTGGGGTAAGACAAGCAATAAGAGACAACTGAACCAAGAAAAATTCAAAAGTAATGTATTATCTTGTGATAGAATCAGAACTATTATGTAAGAAACAACCAAAGTTCTGGTTATTTGGTTGACTCAGAGGAAGTTCCTGAAGCAAGTGGCTTTCTGAGCTCTAGAAAACAAAGTTATCCCACAGTGGAACATGATAAATTTATGAAGAAAGCAAAAACGCTGGAGCAGATGCAATATGAATTTCTAAGAATGCTGAGTCTGCAAGACACAGAAGAAGACAATTGCCTACATAGTATAAGAATATGAAGAGAGAAGTGACAATTTTTTTCAAAAGCAGTTGGGTGGCAGGAAAAACTGTGCAAGGAATTGAACAACCTTGATTGTTTTGGTGACTAATACCTGTGAATTCTGAGTCTGAATTCATTTGAAAAAATGATAGCAACAATTGCATATAAATTCACACCTTCCTATGTGGTTATAAAATAGCAAATCACATGCTTCTGAATGTGAAAATATAAAGTCTGTGATGTATAAAAGGGGTTTTCCTGAAGAACTTGTTAACAATCACCCATCAAAATTTCCCTACAAGCAGACCTCAGAGCTTTTGAACTCTACATATAAATGAACCTTATTCAAAGCCAACTCTGACCACCATTCTTGTCTTGATAATTCTCGAACCAATTATTTTGAGCTCAGATCTGTCTACAGCTTAGATTTTTACATGTAATAATTCAAACATAGTTATATTTAAGAATCCTAATTTATTTCCTCTAAAATCTGTTCCATTCCAGAGATATTCTATGTGAGTCAAATTGCAGAGCTAACAAGATTTCTGTCTTGAGCAGGTTCCACAGAACCGAAAATGAATATTCATGTGCAGTTACCTGAAGAGGATGTTTTCCTAGGAGAGAGCTCTGGGGGAGCTAGGGAAAGAGAAAAAGGAAAATGAGGAAGTCAAATAACTGATTTCAGCAAAAGTTCTAGCCTGATTTCACAATGGAATATCTGGAGTGTCAACTGCAGTTCCCAGTTGTGTCAATCGAGGAAAAGTAATTGAGTTTCCCTAGTCCTGAGCATTCAGTCGCAGGCACTCTCTGAATGGATTCCAGGAGCTATTCAAGTCTTTAAAGAGATAAATGAGTATAGAAGTCTTAAAAAGGGTGACAGCATTATGAGACAGTATTAATCTATAGTTTCTGTTGGTGGCATCCTCTCACATATCCATTCCAGGGGCCCGAAAACAACTCCTGGGCTTCTCACCTTCATTCAGTGTACATTGCCTGCAGAGATCCAAGATATCTAAACAGCAGCTTCTGACGCTGCACTGTTATATATCATATTTAGCTTTAACTAGTAAAACAGTCTCCTAGCTGATCATCATGTCTTCTCTTAAAGCCTTTCCCTAAAATAAACTATTAAACTATCCCCTAAAGGAGACAGGTATATGGATATTTTAAAATAAATCAATAAGTAGATTTGTCTCTCCTATATTGAAAAAAAAAACTTTAAAAATCATTCCCATCCATTTAAAAATAAAACTTAAACTTGAAAAGTGTAGTTTACTTTATACACAATTTTTCTTATGTACTAAGCATAAATGCTGAGCTATATTAGGAAGAAATTGTGCCCCCGGGGATGCAAAAGACAGGAGGGAGCTAAGACAGGGAAGGTAGTTAAGTATTATGCATGAAATCCTATCAGCAACAGAAGTATAAAGCATAGAAAAGGAGAAAAAAAGAGGCAGGCTTGAATGATAGGAGGATAACTAGGGACATCAGTGGAGGGAAGTGGACACAGGATAAGGTCTGCTGCAATATGTCCTTTTGTTCTAAATATGTGAAGAAATTCAACCGTTCTGTAAAGGAATTTCCATGTATCTGAAAAACAAATATTTTTATGAGAATCAAGATTAATTATGAATTTTAGTATTTCACAAAATATCAAAATCAACAAGTAATATTCTCTAAAGGCTAAGGGATGAGTGTTGTTACATTGTGCATTGTATTTCTGAAACTCAGTCTTGAATATCTTTGGAAATCACAGTGCCTAATTAATAAATAATGTTTATTTAAAGATAAATAAAAAAATTAAGATGTCTTCCAATTTATCCTCTGTGCATGTCTTATAAGGTATAATACATTTGGCCACAAATGCAACCAAGTAATAAATGGCTTGTTTCCCAGCTAAAAACAATGTCCATAGTAAGCTGCCATTTGTTTTATATACTCAGTCATTCATGCTTTGACCTCTAACTGTCTCTCTGGCCAAGACATTGTCAATATTTTTAGTCTCAAATATGACTTTCACACTAAAGATTTACAGGAGACTTCAAAGGACTTGTATTATGTAGGTTCTAATTGCTAATATTTGCTGTTTTCAAAGTTAAAACAAAAAAGTAAATTAAACATGTAGTTATTTTTATTTTATATATCATATTAATATACTTTATGAAAAATAATTTTATTTCCAAAATAATATTATTTCCAAAAATAGAAACAAAATTCTCTAAATCTTTGATTCTAGAGATATAACCTAGAGACTTTCTAGATTCTTTGATCTCTAGATCAAATCTCTAGACAAAATTCTCTAGATCTGACTTAACAAAAGACAAGTGATTTTTCATATCTGTATTTGGTCTGCTGCAGTATATCCTTTGTTCTAAATATGTGAATAAATTCAACCTTTCTATAAAAGATTTCCTATGTATCTGAAAAAAATATTTTGATAAGAATTCAGATTGATTATGAACTTTAGTTTATAATAAAATATTAAAATCAACAAGTAATATTCTCTAAAGGCTAATTGCAATGAAGCTATGTCAATAAATAAACACAATTTGTTTTATTTTGAATATAATATATATAAAGATATGTATATCTTTGTGAACATTCTACTGTCGACAGACTAATAGATAGTACTTAAAAAAAATTCACAAATGCTAGCACTACTATTGATTTCACCAGAGTAAGTCCTTAAATATTGAGGAACTACTTCTCAGAAATTGGTTATTTTAGATTGTAACTCAGTTATGAGGATACTACAAACATTTAGTGCAGCTTATAATTCAATTATACTGAAAGCCTTTTTCAATTCAATCTCAATGATTTGGTATGGTTTATACTTTTTACTTCACCAAGTTAAACATTTTGTAAATGTTGAAATTTTGTACAACTAATCTTCACTGCTTCACTACACTCACTGGGAAAGAATATAGTAACTTCAAGTACAAGTTGATGCCATAATCTTAATTCATAGTAAAAGAGAGGACTGTTGTTTGTCTGTTTGGGAAGCTTAGAGGTGCTCAAGGAACTAAATAAGGTACTAGGTGTCAAATCCGGGTCAACCACATACAAGGTCAATACCTATCCTGGTTCACTATATCTTAGCAGACGTGAGATCAAGAGAAGGTGTCAATCATCATTGATTTAAAATTTAATGAGATTTCATTATGCCCTGAAAAATAAACATCTTATTCCTGTTCCTGTTCAGCAAGACAGAGCCTGTTCTGACATAGACTTTAGTGCAAAGGAAGTGAATAAAGAGGGAATGGGATGAGGGTGTGTCATTTGGAGAAAGAAAAGAGAGGATGCTCATAGATTTAAGACAAATATTCACCAGAACTGAGATAATCTATCCCCAGGTCCTTGTGCAGCCTGGGGTCCTGACTTTCAACCAAAGCACACTAGTTTGTGTTAAGATCTTTCATGGCAAGCATAACTCCACAGATTTCTTCAAATTTCTGTCCCCTGAATCAACACATTACATTTTTTTATTTAATGCTTCCTCTACTCCTGGTCAAATATTATCCCTTATTTGCTAGATTTCCAGTCTGAGTCATATATATTACATATGCTTCACACACTCATATCTCAGAGACTTTATATGTACTCTGCCTGTTTGTTTTCAAAGTGTGGGAAAATTTCTACCTAAACTATCATTTTACTGATTTATTTTTTTCTCCTGTACTTTTAATTTCATTGAGCCCAGAAACTATTGCTTATAAATGTCCTTCTCTATACTACCCTATCCCTATATGTGGTAAGAAAAAAGCAGTTGCATAGTATTTGTTGAGAAAGCACATATGGCAGCATGTCAGATTAAAAGTTAGCATAGGTAAAAAATAAATAAATTAATTAATAGAGCCGGGATAGCACAGTGATAGGGCGTTTGCCTTACATGCAGCCAATTCAGGACGGATGGTGGTTTGAATGCTGCATCTCATATGGTCCCATGTCTGCCAGGAGTGATTTCTGAGCGCAGAGCCAGGAATAACCCCTGAGTGCCGCCGGGTGTGACGCCCCTCCCCTTGTCCCCCCCCAAAAAAAGTTAGCATAGGTAGAATGGAGAGATAATACAGTAGGAAGGGAGCTTGCCTTGTACATTCAACCTTAGGCACCCCTTATGGTTTTCTTTTCTCTACCAGCAGTGACCTCTGAGCTCAAAACCAATAGTAAACCTTGGGAATTACTAAGTGTAGACCTAAAACAATTTTTTAAATTAAGTAAAATTTAGCATTGGTGGGGCTGGAGGATAGAGATAGAATGTGGCCAAGACCAATTTTTTTTTTTTTTTTTGGTTTTTGGTTTTTGGTTTTTGGGCCACACCCAGTGGGGCTCAGTGGCTATTCCTGGCTCTGTGCTCAGAAATTGCTCCTGGCAGGCACAGGGAACTCTAAGGTATGTCAGGATTCGAACCACCATCCATCCTGGATTGACTGTGTTCAAGGAAAACGCCCTACTGCTGTGCTACCTCTCCAACCCCAAATTAATTTTTTTAATTATTAATAAAATTAGCATTGGTGAGCCAGGAGACGTGGATTAGGGCACAAATCACTATGCATAAGACCTGAGTTCAATTCTCAACACCACGTGCTTCCTGAGGGCAGATCTGGAGGTATAAGTACAACTGTGGTGCCCTGTATATCTTAGACACTGAAATGTTTAAGCAGCATCACATCCAAATGCCCGTACATTAAAAACTCAAAGCTAGTTGGCCAAAATTTCCAGAAGTGTCATTTGGGAGTTACACACAGAGAAAAAGAATTATTAATAGAGCTAAAGCACAAAAATATTGATAAGGGAAATTGGAATACTTTAATAAGCATATTTGCTTATTTGTTGAAAGAGGGATAATTTAGGAGAAAGAAATCTGATTAAAAGACAAATGAAATATATATGCAAGAAATAGTAGAGACTAAGAATGTGAGCAATAATAAAGAAATAACTAGCTGTATTTAGGAGCCTCTCTAGTAGAAGTTCATTTTTTGATGTGGTTATTAGAAGATTAAGAGAATGAAGATGTACTCAAGTTTTCAAAAGAGATAGTACAAAAGAAATAACACTTGATTTATCAGCCCTTAAAGGATCTTCAGTGTTTGTTAGCACAGTAGGAAGATTCTCAGTAGCAAATATCAATATCTATTATTAACTAAAAGCAATAGAGGTTATAACAACTAAGATTTCAATTAAAATTATTTTAGTGTTCAACTGAATTATGATTTTAATAATCTGAAAAGTGTTTATTTCTATTGTATTTAGTGTAAATTAGTTCTAAAGTGGCATATAATTGCAAATAATGCTTCCATATTCTCAATTATTTAGAAAGAAAAAACATTGAAAAATTAGAAAAAATGAGGTATCAAGAAAGGTTGGTCATGTTTTTTTGAAATACATAGAGCTCTCCTTATGATGTTCAATTTGAAATATTTAAAAGTAGAAACTAGGAAGAGAAGACTCTTGGATTTCTGTATTTAGCCAATTTTTCAAATATCTGCACTGCAGATCTCTTCCAGAGTAATTATACAAAATCCATATAGAAAGTATTCCAGGGAATAAAAAGATAGTATTTAGCATAAACATTCATGCTAAAATAAATAACCCTATAATTTTAATCTAATCTAATCACTAAATTAAAGAGTCCTTTGGAAAATGCTATTTCCATAAAATTTAATTACATATAAAGATCTATATTTGGGGATCTCCTTTCCCAAAAGATTAAATTAAAAATGAAAGCATGATTATCCTACATTTTGAAAATGAAACTTTAGTAGGGTAACAATTTATGGTGAGCCCTTGAAAATAGGGTAACTAAACAAATCATGAAACTACAAAATGATGGAGACATTAGACAAAATTGGAGACAGCAGATATAAGTAACTTAGTACATAACAATGTTTCATAGAACTAGAGGATCAATATTGGTTGGAGAATTAAAATTAATTCACTGGGCCTGAAGTAATAATACTTTGGGTAGGACCTTTTTCCTGAACATGGTCAATGTAGGTTCAGTTCCCAGCATCCCATATCCTGAATACCTCTAGGAGTGATTTCTGAGTGCAGAGCTGGGAATGATACTCAAGCATAGCAGGTATGGCCCCAAACTAAAACAAAAACTAAACTAAATTAAAGTAAGTTCAAAGAAAAGTAAGTAAACTAAAAGATGATTGTCATTTACTATAAAAAAGAGACATGGTGTAGTGTTTGTATATAAAATACATATATAATATTATATTAAAATACAAATATTATATATAATATATTATCATATAGTTATTTTGATATATTATATAAACATGTATAATATATGAAATATATATTATGGGGCCAGAGAGATAGCATGGAGGTAGTGATTTTGCCTTGCATGCAGGACAGTGGTTCGAATCCCGGCATCTCATATGACCCCCGAGTCTGCCTGGAGCGATTTCTGAGTGTAGAGACAGGAGTAACCCCTGAGCGCTGCTGGGTGTGACCCAAAAAACAAAAAAATATATATCATATGATATACTTATCATATGATATATTTATATATAATGTAAAATATAAATATATGTATATAATATATTATATAATATAAATAAAATTAATATATAATATATACATATATATCTACAAACACTAGATTTGTCAAGTTCAAAGACATCCTTCAGTATGAATTTTTGCATGCCTATCTATTTCTGTCATTTGGACAAATTTCCAGATTTAAATTTCCAAATAGCTCTATTTCTGCTTCATCAGAGATTTTTATACATATCATTTAACTTTGTCAGTCATAAATATTGTACCATCTCTTATTTTCACAATATGAGTGATTGTTTTACCACATTATAGTAATTACATTGGTTTTTCTTGTTCATTTGACAAATTATAAAATATTATTTACATCAGGGCTCATGGTTTTAGTATGAGTTTTTGATTGTCAGCAATCATATACAAATGTGCAATATTGTTTAATTATCTTTTAATTTTATAAGTAATTTATTCATATATTTTGCTTTCTACGGTTTATTTTCTTTTTCGATAGTAAAAGGTTTATATCTCCTTAAATACATACAATACTTATATTTATGTATTATTTTAGTTTTATAGATTTTTAATTTGAAATGATCTTTATAAAAACTGGAGTGTACCATTTTCAGAAATGTTGAAAGAACATAAAGTCATATAATAATTTGTTTTTCTATTAAATAACCATACATGATCTCTCTCCAATTTATTAATTACTCATTTAAATTTTAAAGGTGTTTTCCAATGTAATTAAGCTAGAACAAGAACAACAATTGGAAACAAATGACAGATTTGTATAAAATGGAAAAAGAGGTATCTCTTTTCATTTTATAGCTATCCTTCCATATTTTAACATGAACTTGCAATACTTTAATTAAACATCATAATTAATTTATGATAAATACCGTAAAAACAAGAAAAACATAATTTGGTGAAAGAATTTCATATGTGCCTTAGATTTCTCCTAGTCTGCTTAGACTTCTACCTCGTAACATACATTTTTGCTATTCCTGAATATATCTTATAAAATAGCCAAGGGTCTTTCCTACTCACTAGCCTCACCATCTGAGAAGTGTTTAGGCTCAGATTTTTCAGGCTCAAAATCACAACTACCTATATAGAAGATAGAAATTCTAAGCTGGATCTAGAGTAGAATCTCAATGCACCTCCTGACTGGACTTTGTGAATCATATATGGTCCATTAGCTCCTTCTAGCTCATTTCCCCACTGCCTTGTTTGGACCAGAATAGCTTTCTAAGACAAAGTTACTTTTGATTTTGCACATGACTTAGTTTCTCCTGAAATACAGATCTTAGTAACCAGGGAAACCAAGACAACGCATCACACACTTCTGGGGTTTCACCAGTGCCCTTGCATAATTATGTAGGAGCTTGGACAAGTTCAAAGATCCCACCTAGAATAGATCTTAACAAATGGGGAAAGGAGAATGAATCTATGACCCTGAGACAACATTTCTGTAGGTGTAGGAAACTGAAATGTTTTAAATCAGAAGAGGACACCAGAGAATTTATTCAACAGCAGATGCAAGTCCTGAATCAGGTTTCAGAAAAGGCTCAGTTCTTTCATCTCCCTCATTCCACCATGAGAAAGCTATGATAATCAAAAATACCTCCTTTAATTTTAAATTATGACTTTTCAGCCACACCTAGTTTAACCTAGAGAAATTAAAACAGGTAGTTGATTCAACACATCCTTAAAACTCCTTCATATAAAATAGTCCTTCATCTATTTGGTAATATTTTGAAACAAGAACAAACTCACGTTCAGCTACAGTCTTTGTAAAATATCATACTACAAACATTTCAGATAGTAAAATATTATAATGAGAAGTAAGAAAAAGTATCTCTGTGTGGACTATGTGATATATGTGGCATTGATGATGGGAAGATTGCACTGGGGTGTTCTTTTTATGACTTACAACCAACTACAAACATGTTTGTAATCATGATGCTTAAATAAAGATATCAAGACTGGAGAGATAGCATGGAGGTAAGGCGTTTGCCTTTTATGCTGAAGGTCATTGGTTTGAATCCCAGCATCCCATATGGTCCCCTGAGCCTGCCAGGAGTGATTTCTGAGCATAGAGCCAGGAGTAACCCCTGAGCACTGCCGGGTGTGACCCAAAAACCAAAACAAATAATAATAATAAAATAAAAATTAAATAAAGATATTATTTTTAAAAAACTGAACTGGAGAAAAGCAAGATTATAAAAAAATCATCATGTTAAAAATGAAAAACTATGAGATTTAGTAATAAGAATCAGTTAATAACAAGTTATAATAATTTAGTAATAACAAAAGGAAACCAGGTCATCAAACATTTTCTGTAGTCTGATAAGTTTTGGGATGATATATACCTTCTTTTTAGCACATTTTTCTTTTTTCTTCTTGGGGCCAAACTCCTCAGGGTTTGCTCCTAGCTCTGTACTGAGGGGTCATTCCTGGTGGGCTCAGTGCTGGGGATTGGACCTGAGTTGGATAAGTTCACGAGTACCCTACTCATTGTGCAATCACTCAGGCCCCTATTCTTATATGTTTACCTATTAACAATTATTAAAAAAATCTTTAGCTAATAAAAAGTATAAAATAGGCTATGGGTCATACTTTGATGAGCCCTGATGTACATACTTAAATTGAAAAATTGAACAGAAAAATAAATAAGATTCTATACAGGATGGCTCCAAGAAATCACTTTAAATATAATGATATAAATAGATTAAGAAAGAATATGAGGGGCCGGGAAGGTGGCGCTAGAGGTAAGGTGTCTGCCTTGCAAGCGCTAGCGTAGGACGGACCATGGTTCGATCCCCCGGCGTCCCATATGGTCCCCCCAAGCCAGGGGCGATTTCTGAGCTCATAGCCAGGAGTAACCCCTGAGTGTCAAATGGGTGTGGCCCAAAAACAAAAACAAACAAACAAAAAAAAAACTAAAAAAAAAAAAAAAGAAAGAATATGATTTTTAAAAAGCATGTCATATGAAAACGAAGTTAAAGCAAATGGAATGCTTAGGTTAACAAATTATTTTTAAACTGGATTTTAAAATTATGAAAATTATTAGGATAGAAATAGATAGTAGTACAAAATAATCAAAGGATTGATACATCAATAATGAATAATACAAATGAGCCAACACTAGAATATTCAAATATTAGAAAAAATTAATTAAAAGGAAAAAAGAATAAACTCAATGTCTGGAGCTTAAAAACTCATCGTCACAACTGAAGGTTTGTCTATAGAATTGAGCTTATAAAGAGATGGTGAGAAAGAGGGTAAAACTTGGGACACTTGTGGAGGGAAGCAGACTTCAATGGTAGTTGTGGTGTTGAAATGAGCATCTATGAAATGTATAAGATATTCATTCCTTTCATTAACAAACTTCTGTAAATATAGATACACTGTGCTGTAGACATTTATGCCAAATCTCATTGTTAGAGTCAGAAGGAGCCTTATATTTTTATTCACTTTCCCAAACTGAAGATAAAGAGATTGAGTTCCAAACAGACTGAACAAAAGGCATAAACATAGTGAAAAAGCTGGCACAAGAACTTGAATCTCCCCAGGCCCCAAACAATATGTCTTTGCCATGAAATACTCCTACAAAGTGGAGTTTTCATCATGAATAATTCAGTAAGAGTGAATAGAAGTTTCATGTAGAAATTAAATTCACAAAAGTCCCTTTGGGGGAAGAAATATCTTGTTCGAAGTTGAGGATACAGGCTACAACACTTCCAATTAATTTTTTTATTTGAGTATGACTCATTACAATTAGTTTATTAGTCTGTAGATGACTGTAAGGCATGATTCTAATACTCCACTCAGAAGATAACTATAAATAGGGCTAATATGATAGTTTTAAAACATTATTGTAACATGTGAGTTAATAGTACTTGTAAACCACAATAAAACTAATGGCCGTCTGAGAGTTAAATTTTATGTCTTAGTAAATTATGTGACTTACCTAAAAACTTCTGGAAATGTGGACATTATTGAAGCCATTTGGTCTAAATATCTTTTGCAATATTACACAAATATATATAATAAATGAAAGTTGCACTAGTCATTGATTATTCTTCTGTACCTGGTTTATTCTTAGTGACCTATACCTTTTAGTTATAATTTTAAGATATTTATTAATTAATTATTGGAAGTTAATTAAAGCTCTTCACTACCACAATAGGACTGCCTCCTCTATGAATCAATCAAATCACTGACCTTTTTTTGTAGTTGTTTTATTTAAGCACCATGGTTACAGAAATGTTCATAGTTGGGGTTTTTTCATAAAATATTCACTACCCTTCACCAGGGTATCTTTCCCATCAGCCATGTCCTCAAATTTCCTCCCAGCCCCACTACCCACCCCCACTTGTCTCTGGGGCAGAGATATTGCTTCTCTCTCTTACTTTCTCTCTTGCTCACTCTCTCTCTTTTCTTTCTGACACTATGGTTTTCTCTATTGTTAATGAGGGGATACATTCATGGCACTTTATCCCCTTTCAGACTCAGTTTTTGTCCAGAGTAATCAGTTCCAAGTATCATTGTCATAGAGGACCCTTTATACTCTAACTGCATTCACTGCTCTTTGGGGATAACTTTATACTATGGACTGGTCCTCTGATCCTAATCTCCATTATCTCTAGAAATTATTACTGTACTGTCTTTCATTTTTTTTATATCCCACAGCTGAGTGAGATAATTTTTTCTACTCATCTTCCTCTTACTCATTTTATTCAGCATAATAATGTCCACCCATGTATAAGCAAACTTCATAATTTTATTTTTCCTAACAGCTGTACGGTATTCCACTGTGTAGATATACCACATTTTATTTAGACACTAATCTGTTGTCAGGCTTCTGAGTTGTTTCTAGATTCTGGCTATTGTAAATCATGTTGTGATGAACATAGGAGAGTAGAGGGAATTTTCCCATTGTTTTTGGTGTTGTATTGTTTCCTTTGAAATGCAGAAGCTTCTCAGTTTACTGTAGTCTTATTTGCTTATCTTTGCTTCCGATTGCTTTGACAGAAGTGTTTTCTCCTTAAAGATGCCTTTAGTCTCAACGTCATGGTTCCCCCCACCCCATGTTTTCTATGTACCTGATGATTTCAGGTCTGATAATAAGGTCTTTATTCAATTTTGATATGACCTTTGAGCATTGTGTTAGATGGAGGTCTGAGTTCACTTTTATGCAACTAGTTGTTCAACAACACTTGTTGAAGAGGCTTTTCTTTCTCCACTTTGTATTTTCTGTCCCTTTATCAAATATTAATTGATATTATATATGGAGGACAGACTCTACATCTCAAGTCTATTCCATTGATCTGAGAATCTGTCTTTATTTTAATATCATGCTGTTTTAAGAACTATGGTTTTGTAGTGAATTTTAAAGATGCCTCCCATTTTTTCCCTAAACATTGCTATAGCTATTCATGGACATTTATAATTCCAAGTTAATTTTCGAAGTGTTTGATCTACATCTTTGAAAAATATGTCATGAGTAGAGGGATTGGATTTAATCTTAAAAAGCTTCAGGAATATTACCATTTTAATTATTTTAATCCTCCCAATCCATGAGTAGGGTATATGTCTCCATTTTCTTGTTTCCTCTTTAATTTATTGAAGCAGTGTTTTGTAATTTTCTTTGTAAAGGTCTTTCACCTCTTTACTTAACTTGATTCCAAGATATTGTGGCACAAATATGAATGGGATTTTTTCAAAGGTCTCTTTATTCTCTTTCATTATTTGTATAATAAAAAGCTATAGATTTTTGAAAGTTATTTTTGTAGCCTGCCACTTTTTTCCATATCTTCCAGAAAAATGATTTTAGTTTTTCCTCATGGAGTATAATATTTGGCATGGGCTTGTGGTAAGTGGCCTTGTCTATACTGAAAAAGTTTCACTCCTTTCCAATCTTGTTAAGAGTTTTAATTCTGGACGACTGTTGGACCTTGTCAAATGTTTTCTCTGCATCTATTGACATGTTCAGATAATTTTTAATTTGACTTTTGTTGATATGGTGTATTATATTAATTGAATTACATATGTAAAACCATCCTTGTAATTGTGGAATGAATCCTACTTGATCATGGTGTATGACTTTCTTGATAAGCCATTAGATCCTATTTGCTAAATTATATATATATATATATATATATATATATATATTATTTAAACACCTTGATTACATAGAAATTGTGTTTGGGTTTCAGTCATGTAAAGAACACCACCCATCACCAGTGCAACATTCCCATTACCAATGTCCCAAATCTCCCTCCTCCCCACCCAACTCCCACCTGTACTCTAGACAGACTTTTTCTATTTCCCTCATACATTCTCAATATTAGGATAGTTCAAAATGTAGTTATTTCTCTAACTAAACTCATCCCTGTTTGTGGAGAGCTTCATGAGGTGAGCTGTAACTCCCAGCCCTTCTCTCTTTTGTGTCTGAAAATTATTATTGCAAGAATGTCTTTCATTTTTCTTAAAACCCATAGATGAGTGAGACCATTCTGCATTTCTCTCTCTCTCTCTCTCTCTCTCTCTCTCTCTCTCTCTCTCTCTCTCTCTCTCTCTCTCTCTGACTTATTTCACTCAGCATAATAGATTCCATGTACATACATTATAGGAAAATTTCATGACTTCATCTCTCCTGAAAGCTGCACAATATTCTATTGTGTATATGTACCACAGTTTCTTTAGCCATTCGTCTGTTGAAGGGCATCTTGGTTGTTTCCAGAGTCTTGCTATGGTAAATAGTGCTGCAATGAATATAGGTGTAAGGAAGGGGTTTTTGTATTGTATTTTTGTGTTCCTAGGGTATATTCCTAGGAGTGGTATAGCTGGATCATATGGGAGCTCGATTTCCAGTTTTTGGAGGAATCTCCATATCGCTTTCCATAAAGGTTGAACTAGACGGCATTCCCACCAGCAGTGGATAAGAGTTCCTTTCGCTCCACATCCCCGCCAACACTGCTTGTTCTTATTCTTTGTGATGTGTGCCAATCTCTGTGGTGTGAGGTAGTACCTCATATCAGTGGAATAGGCTTGAATACTCAAAGAATGTTCCCCAGACATACAATCACCTAATTTTTAATAAAGGAGCAAGAAATCCTAAATGGAGCAAAGAAAGCCTCTTCAACATGTGGTGTTGGCACAACTGGCTAGCCACTTGCAAAAAATTAAACTTAGTCCTCCAGTTAACATCATGTACAAAAGTAAAACCCAAATGAATTAAAGACCTCGATACCAGACCTGAAACCATAAGATATATAGAACAACACATAGGCAAGACACTCCAGGACATTGTGACTACAGGCATCTTCAAGGAGGAAACTGCACTCTCCAAGCAAGTGAAAGCAGAGAATAACAGATGGGAATATATTAAGCTGAGAAGCTTCTGCACCTCAAAGGAAATAGTGCCCAGGATACAAGAGCCACCCACTGAGTGGGAGAAACTATTCACCCAATACCCATCAGATAAGGGGCTAATCTCCAAAATATACAAGGCACTGACAGAACTTTACAAGAAAAAAAAATATAATCCCATCAAAAAATGTGGAGAAGAAATGGACACTTTGACAAAGAAGAAATACAAATGGCCAAAAGACACATGAAAAATCATCACTAATCATCAAGGAGATGCAAATCAAAACAACTATAAGGTACCACCTCACACCACAGAGATTGGCATACATCACAAAGTATTTGCTAGAATTTTGTTGAGGATATTTGCATCTGTGTTTATCAATGATTGACCTGAAGTTCTCACCCTATCTTCTTTTTGGTGGCATCTTTGTCTGCTTTTATATCAGGATGATGTTATCTTAATAGAAACTATTTGGGAGTGTTTCTGTTTCTTCAATTACCTTGAAGAGCCTGAAAAGGATGGGCAGTAAGTAGGTCATCTTTACGTCTTTAAAATAATTTACTAGTGAATACATCTAGGCCTGGATTCTGTTTGGGGGAATATTACCATTTCAATTTCCTCAATAGTGATAGTTCTGTTTATATATTCCAGATAACCTTGGTTCAACTTTGGGAAGTTATTGTTGTCCAAGAATTTATGCATCTATTCCAGTCTCTCTTGTTTTGTAGAATAGAGTTTCTCGAGTAATTTCTTATTAAAATTTGAATTTTTTTAGTATCTGTAGTAACATCCTGCTTTTTATTTCTGATCCTACTTATTAAGTTTATTTCTTTTTTTATTTGTGAGTCCTGTTCATGGTTTACAGATCTTGTTTATTTTTTCAAAAAAAAAAACCAGCTCATGGATTGTTTTTTTTTTATATCTTTTGGATTGTTTTATGGGTTTTCACTTCATTAATTTCTGCTCTAAGCTTTATTATTTCCTTTCATCTGGCTATTTTTGGTTCATTTTGTTAGCCATATTCCACCTTTTAAAGCCCTGCCTTTAAGTTATTTATGTAGGATATTTCTTCCTTTCTGATAAATACTTGCAAGGCTATAAATTTTCCTCTGAGTACTGCTTTTGCTGTATCCCACAAATTCTGATAATTCGTATCCTCATTCTCATATATTTTAAAAATATTTTTATTTCCTCTTTGATTTTGTCTCTAACCAGCTGGTTGTTCTGTAGTGAGCTGTTTAATTTCCAAGTGTTTGTAATTCACATGCATTTTCAGCACATCATGATCTGAGAAGTTAATTGATATCTTTCCTATCCTCTTATGGAGGTATATTTTATGGCCCAGCATGTAGTGTATCCTGGAGAATGCCTCATGTTCACAGGAGAAGATGCATTTAGCTTTTGGGGATAATATGTATGTGTGTGTATGTGTGTGTGCTTGTGTGTTCTGATGTGTTTCTTGAAGACTGCAAAACGTTGGACTAAATTTTTGATCCATTTTGATACTCTGTGTCTCTTAACTGGGATTTATCCCATTAATATTGAAAGAGATGATTGTCATAGGATTTACTTTCATATTTTTGTGTCAACAAAAAGTAGATACTAAAGTAGACTCTTCAGTTCTTTTATGGTTGTTTTTGAGTCTGTAAAGTCTTCTGAGGTTTTTTTTAGCCATGAAGCTGTGTATTCTTTCTTCAAACATGAATTTAAATCTGTCTGGGTGAAGTACTCTTGGCAAAGTATTCATTTCATTGAATTTTCTCACTATATCCCACAATTGCCTTAGAGACTTGAGGATTGCTTGTGATAAATCTGATGTAAATATTAAATATATTATTGTATATAATTTTTCTTTTTGATCTTGCTTCCTTCAGTATATGATTGCTATCTATTGTTTTCATCATTTTGACTAGGATGTGCCTTGGAGTGCTTTTCTTTGGATCTCTTTTAGCTGATACTTTTTGGGCATCCAGGTTATGGTTGCATGCATTCTTTAGCTCTGGGAACATTCTCAGCAATGATGCTTTGACTGTTGATTCTTCATCAGGCTTTTCTTCCTGGACTTCTGGGACTCCAAAGATTTTTATGTTGTTCCTAATGAGTTTTTACCAGAGTTGTATTGTCATCAGTTCACTTTCTTTGAGGACTTTTTTTCATCTTCTGATTATTTTAAGGCTTTTTCTGGCCTATTCTGTTGTATGGTGGCATTATGCAGCTCATATTATAGCTCACTGATTCTTTTTTTTTATTTTATATATATATATCTTTATTTAAACAGCTTGATTACAAATATGATTGTAGTTTGGTTTCAGTCATGCAAAGAGCACCACCCTTCACCAGTGCAACATTCCCATCACCAATGTCACAAATATCCCTCTTCCCCACCCCACCCCCACCTATACTCTAGATAGGCTTCTACATCCCTCGTTCATTCACATTGTTATAATAGTTCTCAATGTAGTCATTTCTCTAACAACACTCATCACTCTTTGTGGTGAGCTTCACGTAGTGAGCTGGACCTTCCAGCCCTTCTCTCTTTTGTCTATGAGAATTACTGCAAAAATGTCTTTTATTTTTCTTAAAACCCATAGATGACTGAGACTATTCTGTGTTTTTTTTCTCCCTCTGACTTATTTCATTCAGCATAATAGATTCCATGTGCATCCATGTATAGGAAAATTTCATGACTTCATCTATCTTGATGGGTGCATAATATTCCATTGTGTATATGTACCACAGTTTCTTTAGCCATTCATCTGTTGAAGGGCATCTTAGTTTTCAGAGTCTGGCTATTGTAAATCACGCTGCAATGAATATAGGTGTGAGGAAAGGATTTTTGTATTGTATTTCTATGTTCCTAGGGTGTATCCCTAGGAGAGCTCACTGATTCTGTCCTTAGCAGCTATGAGTCTGTTGCTGAGGCCTTCCAGTGAGTTTTTCATTTCACCTACCAAGCTTTTCAGTCCTGTTATTTCAGTTTGAAGTTTCTCATTTCTACTTTCATATCCTCTTTGGCCTTAGTTGTGACTCATTCAGTTTGTTCCATGCTTTCTTTCAGTTCTTTGAACATCATCCTCCAGATTTTTTCTCTAAAGTTTTTTCATACTTTAATGCTGAGGTGTATCCTGGGGATCTCTTTCCACTCTAAAGAATCTCTCTCTCTCTCTCTCTCTCTCTCTCTCTCTCTCTCTCTCTCTCTCTCTCTCTCCTGCTTCTCTGTAAGCTTTCTGCTTTCTACTGCTCCTCCCTTGGCTCCCCCTCAGCCAGACTCTGTTATTCTTTATTTAAAATAACCTGCCCCATCCCAGGTGAGGGAGGGCCTGATCATCAGGGTGGGATTAACGTCTCAAAAGAAGAGATTAGAGACAGGCATTCTACTGCAGTTATATTTTTTTAAGTTCAGTAAATTGCCCAACTATAATCATGTTACTTAAATAAATAATATATTTATAAAAATAAAAATTTTAATTAAAAAAAAAGAATACAAAAGCTGCCCTTAACCATCCACTGTCAGATGTTCAGATAAAAATGGTATTGTTTAAATTAAATTGTTCTGAATTTTCCAATAGAAAAAGAGGAAATGAAAAAAATAAGAGATTAGGGAAACAGAAAATTGGGGCAGGGTTACAGTACCTCCTGAAGATTACTATAGCAGCTAGATGGTTTTTGGTATGGACAGAAGAAAAACCTGTATCCATAATTAATCTAATAGCTCTCTGGGAAGTCAAACTTTAATTATTGGCCATATCATTGCCAGCCATTTTGTAACTTTTTAAAATGAAACAACTTCATTTGAATGTCTAAGAAGAAAGGGGAAAAAAATTGGGAGTTATAGAGGAAGAAAGAAAATTCAAGTCATGAAAAGTTTTAAAAAAGTTCTTAAAGTTTTAAAAACTTTAAAAAAATGTACAGAAAAGACTCTCTCCTTGCCCTCCAATGTGAATGTTTTCCACTAGAAAAATTTCCTCTGCATTATAGAAGATAAAAAATTAATTTATGAAGCTGTCACATATGTCAGGAGATATCAATTATTAATTTGAGATAAGTAAAAGAATCCATGTGGATGGATAACAATGTACAACTTAGTTCCATGATGTTCTTGCTGACTGCAAGACAGATTCCCTAGATCTTAGTCATTTTGGGAGAAATTGTGTGACTCTGGTAGTTGGTAATATTGAAGCCAGAGTTAGAGTAGAAGAGGGAATTTTGCAAGAACTATCAGATGGGAAAGGAATTATGCAGACTATCAGGAATACTTTTCATAGAATATTTCTTCCACAAGAACTGCTTCTCCAACCTCCCTAATGAAAAATAACCTTTCATAGTTAAAAATAGTAATGTAAATAAGCCCATAAATAGGAATTAAAACTATATTTTAAAAATAGAAAAAGATGGGGCCTGAGTAATAATATAAGGGTACTTACCTTGAATACCACTGACCCAGATTTGATCTCTGGCATACCATATGGCCCCTTGAGAACTGCCAGGACTGAGTGTAAAGCCTGGAATAAGTAAGCCTTAAGCATTTATAGGTATAACCCCAAAATAAATAAAAAGTAATTAGTGTATACATAAACATAACAAAAGAGTAATAAAATTATACATTTTGCACTTTCTGAAAATTATTTTGAGTCAAAGAAAAAAATTTGAGTCAAATCTAAAATTTCAAAATATCTTTACAAAATAAACACTGAAGCTACAACATAGAATACTTTTTTGAAGAAAATCAGAGAGAAATTTAGAGTCAGATATGTCTCTATTATTGAAGAAAAATAAAAATTGATAAGATAGGGGCTTGAGCAGTAGCACAGTGATTAGGGCATTTGCCTTGCACACTGCTGAATCAGTTTGAATCCCTGGTATTCCATATTGTCCCTTAAATCTGCCAGGAGTAATTCCTGAGCACAGTGTCAGGAGTAACCCGAGTGCCATAAGTTCTCACTCCTAAAAACCAAACAAAATTAATAAGATAACCCTCAAAAATCCATGAGAACAAAAAACCAATAATAATAATATGGCAATTAAACCCACATTCAAGGAATATGCACAGAATAAAGAGCTTTGAGCATTGTTTAATGAAGCATTACGTAGATTAAAATGACTCATGTGCAAAAGGCTATTAAGTGAAGAAATAAAGATTCAAAATAACTAGTGTGGTGAGCAATCATTGCACTTCTTTTTAAATTTTCTTTGGGTTTGTGTGTATGTGTGTGCTGTGTGTACATGAAAACAGATTACTCTCCCAACCTCCAACTCCAAAGAAAGAAAGTCCCACAAAGGGTGACAATTGAATTGGGCTCCCAACCTTTCCTTTCATCCTCTGTCTCACACTAATGTCTTGATTAGGTGTTTCTGTATATTTGTAATTTATATTTTCACTTTGATTCACACATATATTCGTTCAAGTAAAGAGAAATCTATTTATACTAGAGTGTTCCTCAATGAAATAGATAGAACAAATGTTCAAAGCTGTTGCATTTTTTTCTCCTCAGTATTAACACATTTTCTTTCTGATGATTGAAAAGTTTGAATAGTACTGATTAAATTCACACACTTTCAGATTCTAAATTCATCATTTAATGTCAATGAAAGTAATGCACTAGCTATCTGACTATAAGTTGACTAAAAACTGAATCTCCTGAAAAACATATTTGGTGGTGTTGCAACGTAGAGTAGCTAACTTTCCTAGAGTTTGAATTGGAAAATTTTGTACAATTCTTCCCTTCGTGTTTCTATTGACACTTTGTTCCGTATTTTCTGCTTACTAAAGCTTCTATAATCTTCATAATAAGTCATTTTTCTAATTTTGTCCTTTAGCTTCCAATCTACACTCCCCCCCAATTCCATCCTAACTCTAACTGAAAATGTTTTAGAAATGACATATTAAGACTCCTGCTCTTACTTTGAGTTGTATAAAGGGGTTAGCAAAGCTATAATGCCATTATTTCTTGAGAAATATAGAGTCAATTTTTTTTGTTGCACAAATTTTGAATATAACTGTCTCTATGTATAAAGTTGAACTGTTTCCTACTTTTT
The DNA here is from genome assembly GCF_024139225.1 of Suncus etruscus. NCBI lineage: Eukaryota > Metazoa > Chordata > Mammalia > Eulipotyphla > Soricidae > Suncus > Suncus etruscus. Next base: position 145,598,220 of record NC_064848.1, on the reverse strand, counting down.
TTTCCCCACCTGAGTTTCTTACTTTTGAATGAATAATAAGATTCTTCTGTGTTTATATATAAAATAATTATGGTGGATCTGCCCTATAAAGTTTCAAATAAAATTACAATATTTAAACCAAACTAGAACATTTCACCTTCATATATAGCATTTATAAATAATACTATTTAGGGATAATAGGAAATAGGAAAAAGGAACTTGCAAAGATACTTCTCCCAAACCAAACTGGACCTACTAAAAAAACCAGAATTTGAATAGTCCTTGGATAAAATCTATTTATAACTATATAATGATCTACTAGACTAGCTGAACAGAACTCATGCTTGGAATTTTTCCCTGTATTTAGAGTATTTCTGATACCCACTTACTCTCAACTATTATGACTCCTAGTCTATCACCCTTTATAATATATCTTTTTCATAGACTTTACCTTTCATAGATTTTCCCTCTTTGTGCACCTTCTGCCAGGGGCAACTTTCAATGCAAAGTATTCATCAGCCAAATAGATAGTTCAAAGGACTGGGGCACATACCTAACGAGAGGTTTAATTTTAATCCCTAGTACCCCATGGTCTCATAAGCATTTCTGAGAACATCACTGATTTGAGAGTGTGGAGTATCTCTGAGTACTACTACTGAAAAGCCATCAATTTTAAGGTACTAAGGAGTAAAAAATAATATCCTAAACTTGTAGGGGTCTTCAAACTATGGCCCGTGGGCCACATATTGTATTTATTCCCATTTTGTTTCTTCACTTCTAAATAAGATATGCAGTGTGCATAGAAATTTGTTCATAATTTTTGTTTTTACTACAATCTGGCCCTCCAACAGTCTGAAGGACAGTGAACTGGCCCCCTGTTTAAAAAGTTTGAGGACCCCTGTCAGAAAGGAATGCACAGAATTGTGAAAATTCAAAGAAATAATATTTAAAATGTTGATGTCAAGAGCTGAATAGATAATACAAGCTCACTCACAAGCAACCATACAGTCCTCTGTGTAATACCAGGAGTGATTTCTGAGCACAGAGCTAGGATTAAGCCCTAAGCACCCCAGGTGCAGCCCTGGAACTAAAATATACATATATAGATACCATACAAGAACAAGTTAGATCAGCTTGTATTCCCAATTGCTTAAATTCTAAATTTTCATTATCTGTTGTAATGATAGAATTACAAAAGTGCTGAAGTCATTTTTTGAATAAAGTCAGAATTCAGTAAATAATTTTAAAAGAACAGATGAAACGCATTTTTCTTCAGCATAATTCTTATTCCCTTAGTACAGATAGAATATAAACATTTTTTGAGGTTTTTTATTTTTAATTATGAGAACAAAAATAGAAATAAAGAGGATAAGGTAGAGTTACAGTAGAAGGACAATCACCCATAAACAGAATTCTTAGAAGAAATCCCCTTGCTGATACCTTAATTTTGAACTTTCAGCCAAAGAACATTAAGAAAAATAAAATAGAACCTATGTACTGTAGCAAGTCAGCTCCTGAAGAGGTTGACTGATGGAGGGATGGAGGATGAGGTCTTTCCCCTCCAGCTCGGAGCACGTGTCTGCCACCCTGTTCAGCCAGTGGTTCTGAGGTGAAGCGGTGGGTAAACAGCTCGCAAACAGTCGAGCTTATGGAAATATTAGCTTTATTTGGTGTACAAGACTGAAGTCCAAAGCCTCAGCATCAGTTCCAGCCAAAAGCCCCTCGCCTTCCACAGACCCTTGTTTTTATCCCCCAGAATCAGGTACCACCCAATGGTGGGATCAGATACCACCCAATGGTGGAAGCAGAATCTGGTACCACCCTAGGGTGGAGGCAGAATGCCGGGTAGGGCACAATCACCGATCAGGGTAGGGTCAGTAACATATTAATCCCATAAAATGTTTACATACACAACAATGTACAATTACTTTGTCCCTCAAATCCCCAGATTGTAGTACATTATAACATTTCTTAGCAGTACACAAAGCAATCTAAGGCCATAAAACTTATGTAATTCTTTAAACATTGAAGGCATAGTATTTTCTTTCATTTCCTTGCACATGCATATTAGTTTAAGTTAACCTCAAAGTTTAAGTGTTTTTTTTAAGGATTAGAGTCAAAGGAGCACTGTAAAAATGGTGTTAGAGTGGCAGTTGTTGTTTGCATAGGCCCACCAAATTATGAGGGACATGGAAAGGAAAAGCCTTGGCCTAAATACAAGGAGACCCTACCCCTGAAATTTCCTGGCAGAAAACCATCTCTAGGCTCCAGGCAAACTAGTTTGTCCAATCCAAGTCATTGTCTGTAGTGCCAATACACTTTTATTTTTCACAGTCTCTGTTGTTGGTATTATGTTTCTGTACTAAAGATCCTGGAATCTGCATATCCTAAATTGAAGTCAGGATGGTGTAGGGCGTCCTCTAGTTTCACCTCATAATAAAAGGGCAATGCAGAGAGCCCTGTCCTGTAAGCAGCTAGCTGTTGTCAGGTCTTCTGAGTGTTGCGGGAAGTCTCTTTTAGGCAGGTCAATGTCAGAGCAGCGGTAGGGTCTACTCTGCTAGAGGATTGCTTCCAGATGATGTTATAAATGACCTTGGATGTTTCATAGATAGCTTCTCTGGTTCAAGGGTGAATAAAGAATGCCCATTCTTCTGAGGCCTGTGCCAGGTTATTATGTCAATGTTCAGGGTGTAAGGACCCATTGCACTACAAGATTTGTGTGTTCCTATCTCTATTAGATAAAAATTACAAGATTTGTGTGTTCCTATCTCTATTAGATAAAAACTTATTTGTATGTATAGTATTTTTCTATTTTAATGTGCCTATGCAAACAAGGAACAATGCAACATGGAGTTATAAGCCCATATGGGGGCTGCAAGAACAAGTCCAACAATCCCCATGACATGGTTCAAACATAAGCATTAAACTGAGGGACTCTTGCACCAAAAATTCCTTATTGAACAACTCACAAAGAGAAGAAAAGATAATAAGTGGGGAAAATCGTCACTGTATAAGAGAATATTTAGTAAGAGTTATAGCTGTCAAAGAAAATAGACATAAAATACTCAAAAGCCATACGTGTCCATTTTATGTCTTTTGAAATATTAGGGGGTTGTTAAATTCAGTGCACCATTTTGATCTGTGATTACAGTACTGAAGTTAAAAAGGGTAAATGGGGAGGGTACTGATGCTTGGGGATGAGAGAGTTAAGGAGTAAAAATGAGCTTTACAGGGGTGTGTGAAGGGGCAGAATACAAGATGGACATTCTGCATACACAGAACATAACTTAAAGATAGGGAATACTATTAATATATACTGTGTGCGTGGGGGCTTTTGCCCCCGCATGGTTTTGAACACGTAGACTGGTAAGAAATTGCCAGAGACTGCCTTAGTGAAATGAGCATTCTCAGCACCCCCCAAGTTTGGACCCATCTTTTCTGGTTGCCTGGGCTGGCTCTCAGGGAAGGCCTGGAGGCCGGGAGGCAGGAGAGGGAATCTCCAAGCTAGGGAGAAGTCCTTCAACCTGGAGTCTCCCCCAGACCCCATGCCGGCTAGAGCTAGCCTTCAGAGTAAGAAAGGATTCAATAGAGAACCGGAAGCCAAGATCTGCCTGCACTCCTCCCAGTGCCCTTCCCCCTCTCTGCTGGGGGAAGGGCAGGGAAAGCTTGGGGTCCCCTCCAGGAGGGACCACCCGACACCCACATTTTCTGGCCACCTGGGCTGGCTCCCAGGGAAGGCCTGGACTGCTGGGGGCCTACTTTCAAGCTAGGGAGAAGGCCTTCGACCTGGGGTCTCCCCAGACCTCATCAGAACATAAACATTTCATATACTGAATGACTTATATGGTATTTTGATTGAAATCTCACAAAAACATTTTTATCTGGTAGTTATTAGTACTACCATAACACATTATTATAGCCTGGATGACTTAAACAACCAAGTTTTATTTATTCAGAATGGTAGAGACTAAAAAATCAAGAAGGAAGAAGGTTTGTTTTATTTTGAATTTCTGTCCTTGATTTGTAGATGGCTGCCTGCATGCTATCCCCCACAGGCTCTTTTCTCTATGTCACACACTTGTTTCCTAACTTCCCCATGCCAAAGACACTAGTAATATGACTCGCTTTACCTTTGTTACCTTTTTTTCACATCCCTATTTCCAAATACAAATACTGGGAGTCAGTTATGAGAGAATTAGTAGGAAGATCAATATATGACTTCTAGGGGGGCACAAATTAGTCCATAAAATTGAATATAGTGTATGAATCTAAACAAATTATTGTTCTGGAGATGATGTCCTGAAACAAGGAGGTAGACCTTTCCAGTAAAATTATTTTCACACTTTCATATCTAAACTACCTTGGATTTTATGTGTAGAGTGTCATTGAATTTTTCACCTTGAGTTATAGCAATGTTTCATTCTGTATTTGAGAAAAATGCTAGAAAAAAACATAAAAGACCACAGCAATTCTGCAATTGGTCCTGTTGCCAGAAAGTGGGACATGGTAGTCACTCTAAAGAGAATACCACCTCAGTCCTGCCTGGTCCAACAGCAAGTTGCCTGGGAAGTGAACACCAGGGAGGACTGAGGAAAACCTGCAGAGACCCACTAGACCTGGTTGATGTGGGAACTTGTGCCTACCACCCATATTTTTAGGGTTCCCTGGTTCTCAGGCTGAAGTGAAGATGTACCCTTACAGGAAAAAAAATCAGCTGTACATTTCACCTAGGTCCTAGGTTCTTCTGTTTATTCTCACAGAAACTCCAGCAAAAGGCAAGTATCAAAATTAAATAGTTTCACTTAGGAAATGGGAAAGAAGAGAGATGTTATTTATCCATCCATCCATCCACCCATCCATCCATCCATCCATCCATCCATCCATCCATCCATCCATCCATCCATCTCGTCTAGGAGGTATGAACAAGTCCAAAGTTGAGTTACTAAGGAAATTTGATTATATAGGCCTTTTCTAATGCTGACTTGGCTTAAATTGCCGTGGATTTGTAAAAAGAAGAGTGCATTAATAATATCTTGTCAAAGGAAAGGAATTTGAGTTTTGAGCTCTTTCTTCAGAGTTTTAGGGAGGTCTTGGAATGTCACATCAAGAGAAGTGGAATGTCTCTTGATGGGCTTCTTAAGGAGCCTGGACTTAGGCTATTATATGGTATGTTCAGGTCTTCAGGTCTGCCTACTATTTATGACAGCAGGCAGCTTACCTCCCAAACATTTCTTGTTTTTATGACTTGCTGATATTTATTGTTAAGGGATTCCCTCAATCTGCCTGCCCATTTCAGTGCCCACATCCCCTCCACAGCCTTTTCAAACTGCACTGATTTTGGCAGATACCTTACTTCAGTCAATTAATAAATGTAACATAAGCAGAAGTTTGAAAATTACTGGTGCATTGATGTTCATCCAGGTGAGCACACCCATGAGAATCTGTCTGATGATAAGATGCCCCTTACTCATAGAGGCAGAACTAAAAATGTTACAGAGAAAATAAGAGAAGGGACACATAAACAAAATGTTCCAGATGGTGATTTTAAATATCACTTAACATGAAATGTAGCCAGTTAGAAATCATAAATAGCTAAGATCAGGGATATATATGCAATAGATATGCAACAAGCTTTTGCGTAGGAGATCAGGAAGATAATGTGAAAACACAAATGAGACTAAGTCTCACCAGAATTCACTACTGGTTGATCAGGAAGGCAGATTGTTTTTAATTATGTAAAAAGAAAATGCTTCTGATCAGCTAACTATGAAGAACAGAGGAAGAAGACAATTATAAAGACCACCAACTGGTGACCAGCTACTGTTCAGTGACCAGAGACTGGCAAGAGACAAATGACAAAGAGGCAGAGTGTTTTAGTGGAGAAGAGAAACAGAAATTGGATGTGGCCCTGAAAGTTTCTATTTCTAGAACTTCTGTAGCATACAGATAAACCTATGTGAACAATGAAATACAGAGTTGTTAAGTAAAAGAGCTGCAATGCACAAGACATCTGGTGTTTGGGATGATATTCTTAGATGTCCACAAGTACCCCCCAAATCAGCCACTTCTGCTCGAAGAATATGACTGTATTTTCTTAGGTGAACCCAGCCAAAATTAGCCTAAGAATTAGAAGAATATGACAGGAAATAAATTGCCTTGGGCATAGAAAGAGCCCACAAGGACCTAAGTTAGATGTGAACAAATCAAATTTGCTGTGAACATGGCTTTTTGTATTGCATTGAGTCTAAATGTGCCATTATCCCTAGCCCCCATGCTGCAACTGCTTCCTCTGGAAGAATGTATAGTGGGAATATTTCTTAATCCATATATCCACCAAAAAAGATCTTCTTGTAAGATAAATAATTTATGATTTAGTTCATGCATTTCTTAGATAACTAGATAGAATCTTGCAAGATAAATGCCCTTTTGTGTACATAATGTACTCACCTACCTCTGCATCACATGGAGATTTTAGAAGATTTTTCAAATACTGACTTCTAAGTAAATACTTTGTACAGAATAGTGAATATAAATTTCTATTTCCTTAGTTTTTCTTTTGTTTTTTTTTGTTTTTTGTTTTTAATTTTTTATTTTTAATTATGAGAACAATGACGCAAAGAGGACAAGGTGAAAGAACAATTGCCCATAAACAGAGTTTTCAGAAGAAATCCCCTTGCTGACGCCTAAATATTGAACTTACAGTCAACAAAACATTAAGAAAAATAAGGCAGAACCCATGTACAATTACTTTGTCCACAAGTCCCCAGATTGTAGTATATTATAACATTTCTTAGCAGTACACAAAGCAACCTAAAGCCATGAGATTTATGTGACTCCTTAACTTTGAAGGCATAGTATTTTTTTATATATTCATGCACATACATATTAGTTTAAGTTAACATCAAAAGTTTAAGAAGGGCCCGGAGAGATAGCACAGCGGCGTTTGCCTTGCAAGTAGCCGATCCAGGACCAAAGGTGGTTGGTTCAAATACCGGTGTCCCATATGTCCCCCGTGCCTGCCAGGAGCTATTTCTGAGCAGACAGCCAGGAATAACCCCTGAGCATGCCGGGTGTGGCCCAAAAACCAAAAAAAAAAAAAAAAAAAGTTTAAGAGGTTTTTTTGGGGGGGTTAGTCAAAAGGGCACAGTAAAAAACAGTGTTAGATTGGCAAATATTGTTTGCATAGGCCCACCAAAATGTGGGGGTCATAGAAAGGAATAGCCTTGGTCTAAATACAAGACCACTACCCCTGAAGTTTCCTGGCATAACACCAACTCTAGACTCCAGGCAAACTAGTTTATTCAATCCAACTAATTGTCTGTAGTGCCAATACAGTTTTATTTTTCACGAAGTCCTATTGTTGGCATCAGGTTTCTGTATTAAAGATCCTGGAATCTGGCCATTTTCAGGGAGGGACTTCAGAGCATAAAAACCGGCTAACCTTTGCAAAAGCTGGCTCCCTGTGTGTGACACCAGGCGGGGAAAATCCGCGAAAGTACACCGGCCCAGTGGGGCTCAGCTGTGAAAGACTGTGAGTGTGACCTGTCTATGTCTGTCTACTGTCCTCTTGCATGAAACTCTTGCGAGTGGGGCAAAAAGAGCCTCCAGAAACCTCGCTCGCCCAGACGCCATTTTCAGGGAGGGACTTCAGAGCATAAAAACCGGCTAACCTTTGCAAAAGCTGGCTCCCTGTGTGTGACACCAGGCGGGGAAAATCCGCAAAAGTACACCGGCCCAGTGGGGCTCAGCTGTGAAAGACTGTGAGTGTGACCTGTCTATGTCTGTCTACTGTCCTCTTGCGTGAAACTCTTGCGAGTGGGGCAAAAAGAGGCTCAGAGGAGCACGGCAGCTCCGCTTCGGTACGCGGCCGTGCACTCTTTCTAAGGAAAGAACTCCATTGCAACAAGAAGGAAAAATCACACTAAGAACGGCGCTATATCACAGAAGCAAACATTTCTCTCTGGACTGTCTTCTCTGTTGCATGCTCGGGCCTAAGATTTGACCCAGTGTGAGGCTTCATCCACGGAGGACTCCCCTCCCTTAGAGGCAAGTCAGCCCATCCAGAAAGGGAGGAGCCAGAGGAGTGTGCTGCCTACATAATATAGACAATGAATACCACTACAACACGTAGAAAAACCCACAATATAAGTGTGACAATGGGGAAACAACGCAGGCCAGCATCAGACATAGAGAATGAAGATGACAATTCTGAGGACCAGATAATGACTGAACAACTAATAAACCTCTCAGATAAGGACTTTAGACTAGCAATATGGAAGGTGCTCAACAGACTCCAAGAAACCATGGATCGAGTTGAACAGAACACTAATAAGAACCAAGAAAATATGAAGGCAGAAATGACAAAACTCCAAACTGAAATAACATGTCAACTAACAGGACTGAAAAAGTCAGTAAACGAAGTGAATGACAAAATGGATAAGCTCTGGGACAGGGTATCAGAAGCTGAGAATAGACTTGGTGCTGTGGAAGATGAGATACATAACAATTCCATACAGCAGAAGAGATTGGACAAAAAACTTAAAGCAAATGAGCAGACAATGGAAAAATTAGTCAAAGAATGGGAACAGACGAAAATAGAAGTCTATGATAAGATCAACAGAAACAACTTAAGAATCATTGGAGTCCCAGAGACCCAGGAAGAAAATTTCCAGGAAGAATCAATGGTCAAGAACATCATTAAAGAGAAACTTCCAGAGCTAAAGAATATATGTGATCAAATCCTGCATGCCCGAAGAGTACCAACCAAAAGAGACCCCAGAAAAACCACCCCAAGACACATCCTAGTCACAATGACAAATCCCACAGATAGAGACAGAATTCTGAAAACAGCAAGATCAAAAGGGGAAATCATGTTCAAGCAAGCTTCCCTGAGATTTACAGCAGACCTGTCACCAGAAACGCTCAATGCCAGAAAGCAGTGGTGGGATATTGTGACAAGACTGAATGAAATGAATGCTTCACCCAGAATACTATACCCAGCAAAACTCACTTTCCGGTTTGATGGAAGAATACATGGTTTCACAGACAAAAAACAGCTCAGAAACTTCACAGACACAAAACCAGTCTTAAGAGAAAAACTGAAAGACCTAATCTAAGACAAGACTACCCAAAAGACACACCAAATTTTGAAATAAAGATGGCGTTAAATCCCAGGACAATTCTTTCTCTCAACGTCAATGGACTAAATGCACCAGTTAAGAGACACAGAGTGGCTAAATGGATCAAAAAACTCAATCCAACCTTCTGCTGCCTACAAGAAACGCACCTGAATAGTCAGAACAAACATAGACTCAAAATAAAAGGCTGGAGAAAAGTTATCCAAGCAAACAACACCCATAAAAAAGCTGGAGTGGCCATACTAATATCAGATAATGCAAACTTTATACTCAGGAAGGTTGTAAGGGACAAAGACGGACATTTTATATTAATCAAGGGGTACGTAGAGCAGGAAGAATTCACTCTCCTAAACATATATGCACCGAATGAGGGGCCAGCAAAATATTTAATACAACTGTTGACAAATCTGAAAAATAATATCAACAACAACACAATAATTGTGGGGGACCTTAACACGGCTTTGTCAACACTGGACAGGTCAACCAGACTGAAACCCAACAAGAATATACTAGACCTGAGGAGAGAAATGGAAGAAAGAGGCCTAGTGGATATATATAGGACACTCCATCCCCAGAAACCTGGATACACATTCTTCTCCAATGTACATGGGACATTCTCCAGGATAGACTACATGCTGGCACATAAAACATACCTCCATAAGATCAAGAGGATAGAAATTTTGCAGACTACCTTCGCTGACCACAAGGCTCTGAAATTATTTGTGAACTCCAAAGGGACTCAGAAGAAACACTTTAACACCTGGAAGTTAAACAGCCTCATGCTCAATAACCAGTGGGTCCGAGATGAAATCAAGGAGGAAATCAAAAGGTTCCTGGAAACAAATGACAATAAAGACACAAACTCTCAGAACTTATGGGACACAGCAAAAGCAGTACTGAGAGGAAAATTTATAGCTTTGCAAGCACACATCAGGAAGGAAGAAGGAGCTTACCTGAGTAGCTTAATGACACAGCTAATAGAACTAGAAAATGCTCAACAAAAGGACCCAAGAATAGGAAGACAGAAGGAAATAACAAAGCTGAGAGCAGAAATTAACGAAGTGGAAACTCAAAAAACAATCCGAAAGATCAACGAAAGGAGAAGTTGGTTCTTTGAAAAAATAAACAAGATTGATAGACCACTGGCAAACCTAACAAAGAAAGAGAGAGAGAGAAACTTGATAACTCGTATCAGGAATGAAAAAGGAGAGATCACTACTGATATGACAGAGATTCAAAGGGTAATCAGAAACTACTTTGAAAAACTCTACGCCACTAAAAATGAGAACCTGGAAGAAATGGATAAATTCTTGGACTCTTATAATCTTCCACGGTTGAAGGAAGAGGATGTAGCATATCTAAACACCCCCATCACCATTGATGAAATTAAAACAGTAATCAAATGTCTGCCGAAAAACAAAAGCCCAGGTCCAGATGGATTCACTAATGAATTCTATCAAACTTTCCAAGAGGAACTACTGCCAATCTTGGCAAGACTCTTTCATGAAATTGAACAAACAGAAACACTTCCAAATAGCTTTTATGAAGCCAACATCACCTTGATACCTAAACCAGACAGAGACGCTACCAAAAAAGAAAATTACAGACCAACATCACTGATGAATGCAGATGCAAAGATCCTCAACAAAATCCTGGCAAATAGGATTCAATGCCTCGTTAAGAAGATCATCCACTACGATCAAGTAGGTTTCATCCCAGGAATGCAAGGCTGGTTTAACATCCGTAAATCTATCAACATAATACACAACATCAATAACAAGAAAAATAAAAACCACATGATCATATCAATAGATGCAGAGAAAGCATTTGATAAGGTCCAACACCCATTCTTGATCAAAACTCTCAGCAAGATGGGAATGGAGGGAACCTTCCTCAATATAGTGAAGGCCATCTACCACAAGCCAGTGGCAAATATTATCCTCAATGGAGAAAAACTGAAAGCCTTTCCTCTAAATTCTGGCACAAGACAAGGCTGTCCTCTCTCACCACTCCTTTTCAACATAGCACTGGAAGTACTTGCTATAGCGATTAGGCAAGAAAAGGATATCAAGGGAATCCAGATAGGAAATGAAGAAGTCAAGCTCTCACTGTTTGCAGATGACATGATACTCTACTTAAAAAACCCTAAAGACTCTATCAAAAAGCTTCTAGAAACAATAGACTCATATAGCAAGGTGGCAGGCTACAAAATTAACACACAAAAATCAATGGCCTTTCTATATACCAATAGTAATAAGGATGAAATGGACATTAAGAAAACAACCCCATTCACAATAGTACCACACAAACTCAAATATCTTGGAATCAACTTGACTAAATATGTGAAGGACCTATACAAAGAAAACTATAAAACTCTGCTCCAAGAAATAAGAGAGGACACACGGAAATGGAAACACATACCCTGCTCATGGATTGGCAGGATTAACATCATCAAAATGTCAATACTCCCCAAGGCATTATACAGATTTAATGCCATCCCTCTAAAGATACCCATGACATTCTTCAAAGAAGTGGATCAGACACTTTTGAAATTCATTTGGAACAATAAACACCCTCGAATAGCTAAAGCAATCATTGGGAAAAAGAATATGGGAGGAATTACTTTTCCCAACTTTAAACTGTACTACAAAGCAACAATTATCAAAACAGCATGGTATTGGAATAAGGATAGGTCCTCAGATCAGTGGAATAGGCTTGAATACTCAGAAAATGTTCCCCAGAGATACAACCATCTAATTTTTGATAAAGGAGCAGGAAATCCTAAATGGAGCAGGGAAAGCCTCTTCAACAAGTGGTGTTGGCACAATTGGATAGCCACTTGCAAAAAATTGAACTTAGACCCCCAGCTAACATCATGTACGAAGGTAAAATCCAAATGGATTAAAGACCTCGATATCAGCCCCAAAACCATAAGATATATAGAACAGCACATAGGCAAAACACTACAGGACATTACAGGCATCTTCAAGGAGGAAACTGCACTCTCCAAGCAAGTGAAAGCAGAGATTAACAGATGGGAATATATTAAGCTGAGAAGCTTCTGCACCTCAAAGGAAATAGTGCCCAGGATACAAGAGCCACCCACTGAGTGGGAGAAACTATTCACCCAATACCCATCAGATAAGGGGCTAATCTCCAAAATATACAAGGCACTGACAGAACTTTACAAGAAAAAAACATCTAACCCCATCAAAAAATGGGGAGAAGAAATGAACAGACACTTTGACAAAGAAGAAATACGCATGGCCAAAAGACACATGAAAAAATGTTCCACATCACTAATCATCAGGGAGATGCAAATCAAAACAACGATGAGATACCACCTCACACCCCAGAGAATGGCACACATCACAAAGAATGAGAATAAACAGTGTTGGCGGGGATGTGGAGAGAAAGGAACTCTTATCCACTGCTGGTGGGAATGCCGTCTAGTTCAACCTTTATGGAAAGCGATATGGAGATTCCTCCAAAAACTGGAAATCAAGCTCCCATACGATCCAGCTATACCACTCCTAGGAATATACCCTAGGAACACAAAAATACAATACAAAAACCCCTTCCTTACACCTATATTCATTGCAGCTCTATTTACCATAGCAAGACTCTGGAAACAACCAAGATGCCCTTCAACAGACGAATGGCTAAAGAAACTGTGGTACATATACACAATGGAATATTATGCAGCTGTCAGGAGAGATGAAGTCATGAAATTTTCCTATACATGGATGTACATGGAATCTATTATGCTGAGTGAAATAAGTCAGAGAGAGAGAGAAAAACGCAGAATGGTCTCACTCATCTATGGGTTTTAAGAAAAATGAAAGACACCCTTGTAATAATAATTTTCAGACACAAAAGAGAAAAGAGCTGGAAGTTCCAGCTCACCTCAGGAAGCTCACCACAAAGAGTGATGAGTTTAGTTAGAGAAATAACTACATTTTGAACTGTCCTAATATTGAGAATGTATGAGGGAAATGTAGAGCCTGTTTAGGGTACAGGCGGGGGTTGGGGGGGGAGGAGGGAGATTTGGGACTTGGGTGATGGGAATGTTGCACTGGTGATGGGTGGTGTTCCTTTTATGACTGAAACCAAAACACAATCATGTATGTAATCAAGGTGTTTAAATAAAAAAAAATTAAAAAAAAAAAAGTAAAAAAAAAAAATAAAGATCCTGGAATCTGCACATCCTACATTGAAGTCAGGCTGGTGTGGAGTATCCTCTAGTTTCACCTCAAAATTAAGGGGCAATACAGCAAGCCCTGTCCAGTAAGCAGGTCATTGTTCTTGTTAAGTCTTCTCAGTGTTAAGGGAAGTCTCTTTTGAGTAGATCGATGTCAGAGCAGCTGTAGGGTCTTCCCTGGTAGAGGATTGCCTCCAGGTGTTATAGACAACCTTGGATGTTTTGTAGATGTCTTCTCTAGATCAGGGGTGAATGGAGAATGTCCATGCTTCTGAGGCCTGTGCCAAGTCTTTATGTCAATGTTCAGGGTGTAAGGTCTCATTGCAATACAAGATTTGTGTGTTCCCATCTCTATTAGATAAGAACTTATTTGTATGTATAGTATTTTCCCGTTTTAGTATGCCTAAGCAAACAAGAAATAAAGCCACGTGGCTTTATCACAGTATATGGGGGTGTAAGAACACGTCCAACAATACCCATGACTTGGTTCAAACATAAGCATTAAGCTGAGGGATTCTTTCACACCAAATTCCATATTGAGTAGTTCACAAAGAGAAGATAAAAAGGAGGGGTCGTCACTGTATAAGAAAATATTCAGCAAAAGTTTTAGCCGTCAAAGAAAACACCCATAAAATGTTGAAAGACATATGTGTCCTTTTAATGCCTTTTGGAATAGTTGGGTGGGTGTTAACTCCAGGGCACCACTTTGGTCTGTGACTTAGGACTCTACAGTACTTAAGTTAGAAAGGATAAATGAGGAGTAATGATGATAGGGGTTAAGGAAGTTAAAGAGAAAAAATGATCTTTTGTAGGGGTGTACAAAAGGGCAGAGTACAAATGGACATACAAATGGAAAGAAATCACCAGTGACTTCAAGAAGCTGGGAGCCAGAAGTTCAGAGCCCCCCACCCAGACCCTCCCTAAGGAGCCGAATGGATAATGGGGGAAAGCCTAGGGTAACTTCAAGCTCCGCCAAGGTGCCCAACTCACCGGCTTACCCAGGCATGTGGCTCAGGGAAGCCCTGGAGATCTGGAGCAAGGTGGTAGAGGGGTGCTGGGGTTAGCCAAGTCCCGCAACCCCCCTAGGCCTGGTTAAGAAGGCCTCTGGCATGGCAGAGGCCTGCCGAACCCTAGTTTTTCTTTTGTAAGTCATAGGCTACTTCAGAGGATCTTCACAGCTATCACAAATGGACAGCATTCTGTACTTTTATTTAAGTTTTTGGAGGCACAACTAGCAGTGCTCATGGGCTATTCTTTTTCTTCTTTTTTCCCCTAAATTTAATTGATTTATTTAAGCACCATGGTTACAAACCTGTTCAGAGTTTAAGTTATACAATGCACAACACACTTCACCAGTGCACCCTTCCCAGCGCTATCATCATCACCAATCTCTCCTGTTTCCCTTCCAACCCCTAACCCCCATCCCTGCCTTGCTCTAGGACAAGCAACTTGCTTTTCTCTCTCTCTCTCTCTCTCTCTCTCTCTCTCTCTCTCTCTCTCTATATATATATATATATATATATATATATATATATATATATATATATATATATATATCTTTCTCTCTCTGCCCCCCCCTTTATTTTGACTTTGTGATCAGCACTATTTTTAATGGATGGGTGCCTTGCATGTTGATTTCTTCCCTTTAAGTGCCAAGTTCTTGTCCTGAGCAATCAGTTAGTTCCATCTATCATTGTCCTTCTTTACTCTAACTACTCTCACTGCTCTTGTAGCAAGCTTTCTACCCTGGTTTTGGCCTACTAACCTTTGTCTATATTGTCTCTGGGAATTATTACCATACTATCTCTTGTTTTACTTAAATCCCACAAATAAGTCATTTTATTCTATGTCTATCTCTTTCTGGCTCATTTCACTCAGCAAACTAGTCTCCATGTACATCCATGTATAGGCAAATTTCATTACTCCATTTTCCTAACAGCTGCATAGTATACCACTGTATATATGTACCATATTTTCTTTATCCACTCAGTTGTTGTGGGTACTTGGGTTGTTTCCAGATTTTGGCTATTGTAAATAGCGTTGCACTGAACATAGGAGTGCAGAGGGCATTTTTGTGTCCCTGGGGTATATACCTAGGATTGGTATTGCTGGACCATATGGAAGCTGAATTTCTAGCTTTTTGAGAAATGTCCATATTATTTTCCAAAAAGGCTTGACCAGCCCACATTCCTACCAACAATGAATGAGAGTCTTTTTCTCTTTGTGTCCTCTTCAGCATTTGTTGCTCTTATTTTTTGTGATGTGTGCTAAATAATTTCTCCTATTCCATGGGTAGCCTTTGTTTGTATCCTAGTCACTATTTTTTTGAGATACAGAAGCTTCTGATTTTGATGTAGTCCCATTTGTTTATCTAGCTTCCACTTGCTTGCCCAGTGGTGTTTCATTCTTGAAGAGGTCTTTAGCTTTGATGTCATGAAGTGTTCTTCCAACATTTTCCTCTATGTACCTGATGGTTTCAGGTTTGAAAACAAGGTCTTTAATCCAACTTGATTTAACAGTTGTGCATGGTGTTAAGAAATCTTAGTTCACTTTTTTGCATCTAGATGACCAGTTTTCTCAAAACCATTTGTTGAAGAGGCTTTCTTGTATTTGAATTTGTATTTGTATTGTTGCACCTTTACCAAAGATTAATTGGTTATACACCTGGAGGTCAGTTTCAGAATACTCAAGTCTAATCCATTGATCTGAGGGTCTGTCTTTGTTTCAATGCCATACTGTTTTAATGCCTATTGCTTTATATTACAGTTTAAAGTTGGAGAAAGTGATTCCTCCCAGCTTCTGTGTGTGTGCGCGCCAAAGATTTCTCCATATGAATTTCAGGAGAATCTGATCCACTTCTTTGTAAAATGTCATGGGAGTTCTTATAGGGGTTGCATTAAATCTATACAATGTTCTATAGAAAGAATTGACATTTTAATGCTATTATTAATAATCATTAATAAATTAAATTATATTAATTTATAACATTTATTAATTATATGTATTTAAATTTAATAATATTAATGATAAATGTCATTAATAAATTAATTTTATTGATTTGATGATATTAATCCTCCCAATCCATAAGCAGAATGTCTCCAATTCCTTGTGATAAAAATATAGAAAATTCTAAAGATTCCACAAAAAAGCTTCTGGAAACAATAGACTTGTAAAGTGGCAAACTACAAAATTAATACACAAATATATGTGCTTTCCTATACACAAATAATAAAAGAAAAATAAACAATATTAAAAAATATTCCCGTTCACAATTGTGGCTCAGAAAGTCAGGTACCTTGGAATCAACTTAACTAAAGAGGTGAAAGAGCTATATAAAGAAAACTACAAAACACTGCCTCAAGAAATAAGAGGACACAAGGAAATCAAGGGCTATTCTTGACTCTACATTCTGGGATAGGGCTCAGTCTTGACTCTGAAAATAAAGTTCTTTTATACACATTTTTTTCATAACAGAAGAAATAACTATTCCAAACTAGATTTAAGCAAGTAAATTTTGAGAAATGTTAATATATAAAAGCTAAGTTTATAATAAAAACCTCAGATTCTAGAATTAATATATACTTGAACAAAATTAAACAGAACTAACATTGCATGTTAGAAAACCAAATAGAGTTGTAAAAACCTTCAGACTTAAAAAAAAAAAAGTCCCCAAATGAACTGATACTATATTAAATAGACTACATGATAGCAAAGATATATTAGCTTATGCCACAAGCAGAGAATGTGAAAATGAGAATCAAATTATGCTAGAATGAGTAAAAAATATATATTATGGCAGATGGAGTCATATCACAGCCGCTACAGTGAAACATCACTCCATGTTGTAGGATTCCCTGGTGAAATGAGGTAACTTAAAACTACTTTGGTTGGAGACTAGTTTGTTCAGAGAATTACAAAAATTAATCTGAATTAAAAACTTTAAAATAGATGCTTACATATTAAGCAATACAAGTCAATGGCTAACAAATTGTAACTATAGAAATATTTGGTTAGGCTAGCAAAAAATATTACAAATTTGTTAAGCCTATAAAGGAAAGTACAAAAAACAACCAACAAAAATAAACAAACCCAGAAATTTAATTCAGTCTGGACTAGCATTTATTAACAAATAACAAACAATTCATTTGGAAGAAAAGGAAGAGGCTAAGAGAGATGAGTTTTCAAATACTGAAAATTGTGAGTCTTGTTTGATGACTCAGCTTTTGGACGCCGGTGATTTTCTCCACAAAACCCAGCTCAGCAGCTCTAAGGAGGATAATTATTTATTGTAATTTGTCTCACCAACATAGTCTGTCTGCCCTAGAATAATCAGAGAGAAGCTTCAGTGAGTTCAAGGGCCTGATGTGGATTTTTTCATAACAAGGACTCCTGGGTGTTTGTGTGGGGAAAACCAATAAAACAAGAAATCTGTAATGCCACCTGAGAATTTTCACCAGGGAGGTACTAAAAATTAGGGAAACTTGACTTAGGGTGCTGTTTAAGTTTTATGTATACAAGTCATTATATAGCGCAATACACCAAAAGCATATCATATTACCAACCACTGTGACCTTAACAGAAGTTCTATTTTTTTGTTACTTAGGAACAAAATATTGTTTTTATTCAATGACAAAGTAGCAGAAAATATTATGTTAGGTCAGTTATAAAGGTGACTACTAATGTTAAAACATTACTTTGAGAACAAAAGGGTACCATTTTTAATTAAGCTGAGCACTCAGGTATGAACTGGAAGTGCCTCAACAGAAGTCAAAAGTTCACAAACTTCTTTTCATAGATAAATATATATCTTAAAACAGTTCTATACTAAGTTCCTCCTAGGCTGGAAAGTTTATATATATAAACTATATACATATATGTATACAAACTATATATATAACTATATATGACTATATAAACTATATATTTTATATAAGGCTATATATTTATTATTGTATATATTATATATTTATAATATATTTTATATGTACACTATTTATATATATATTTATATATACACTATTTATATATATACTCATCACCAAGACCTCAAATACTTACAGGGATCAAGAGGAAGTAAGAAGACTGGTGGGACTCAACTAGGATTGGAAGAACTTTCTGGTATTATCTTTTCTGGAAGAAGCAGACATAGTATTCAAGAGTTCCCCATTCTGGCAAGAACAGGGGTGGCAAACATGCGGCTCTCCAGCCGCATACAGCTCCCAGCCAAAATGAATGCGGCTCTTTGCCTCTTATCATTCTTTTGTATACTGTGGCTCTTGCCAAGTTTGGATTTTGTTCTGCTACTTCTGAGGAGGGACCTCTGAGGAGAGATCTCCGAGTGCGGAGTCCCGCCCCCCAGGCTACAGCATCCGGTCTCCCATCCCTCAGAAACAACTGCACGGGCCAGCGAGCAGGGCTCGCTCTGTGTCAGATGTTGGATCACATCTTGCCGTGAGTTCTTAGTGTGGAGGACACAGCACACCCTCACCACCACTGCAGGATTTTGACCCTCACTCAAAATGGCAAAATGCAATATATGTTTAACATATTATTGTTAAAATTATATGCTTTTGTGTGAGTGTTCGTCTATTTTGGCAAGTCATTGCGTGGTGTGGCTCTCTGATTCTCACAGTTTAAAATTTTGGCTCTTTGTGTAGGACTTGTTCACCACCCCTGGCCAACAAAGAGCCAAGATAGCTTAGAAGCAGCCAAGAAATCAAAGAAAACCACAGAAAGCCACAGGAAGAGAAGGTTTATTATGAACATTAACTCTGCTGTTGAAGTGAGACAAAAGGGTTGAGTAGACTATAATCAATATTCAAAGTATAGATACCTAAGAAAGAAAAGAAGCTTTTTGCTATTTATTTGTATCAAGGGTTATCAAGAAACAACAGTGTTTTTCAACCTTTTTTGTACAAAGGCACAGTTTTTTTTATGAAAAAAAAAATCACGAGGCACACCACCATTAGAAAATGTTAAAAAATTTAACTCTGTGCTTATATTGACTATATATAAAGTAATTCTCTTAAATAGGAATAAACACAAAGAAATTATTTTATAATTACTTTATCATGAAAAGATAAAGTATTTTATAATTGTTCATATTTCTGTTCACTTACTCAGTGCGAAACCTGGGCCTGTTTGTCTGATCACAAAGCTGATATTCTGGCAGGAATTGAAGAAAGACACATATGTAGCTCTTTGGCAACAGCTCTCAGTCTCTCTTTGTCTTTAGTTTTTATAGCAATCAGGCTTGAAAAGCTCATCTCATACAGATGAGTAGTGGAAAATGGGAACAATGTCAAAATAGCTTTGTTTGCCAGAATGGGGAACTCCTTGGCAGTATCCAACCCAAAACTGTCCAAAGGTAGATCGACAAATCTTAGCTTGAAACCATACTTTGTCTCAGTTCAGTTATTCTTCCTGCTCCTGTAAAGTCATGTTCTTTCCACCCACTGATGCTGAGCTATAAGGGTTCCTAACGCAGTCAAGGCATTCAGTGGAGAATGAAGAGAAATAAAATGACAACTTTTCCTCAAGAGTTTTAAATCTTTAACTATTATCTCACACAGTGCAACAGTGTGAACGCCTAGCTATTGCTTGGTGAGTCTGAACATTTCAAGATTGCCACTTTCCACGCGTTGATACCATAGTTGCATACTTGGAAGAAGGTTTTCATTTCTGCCTTACATTTGTGTGTTCAGTTCATTCAGATCATGAAAAATATCTGCCAGATATGCCAGCCTTGCACACCGTTCAGCACTTGCAAGTAGCTTTGCGTAATCTGACCTCTCACTTTAGGTTCCTCCCGCAGCTCATACACATGAACCAAGACCTTGCCACATGACAACCACTGAACCTCTGTATGAAACAGCAGGGTTTTATGCTTCGCTCCCATCTCCTCACACAAAGCTGCAAACATGCAACTTTTCACAGGTCGTGACTTTACAGAGTTTACCATGAGCACATCATCCAACACACAAACTAGGTCTGCTGGTAAAGTCTTGGCTAAGAGGACCTCACGGTGTAAAAAACAATGTGTAACAATCACATCTGGATTCCTTCCCTTCCCTCTGCTTACAAAGCCTTTGGTGTGTCTGACCATGGCTGCAGCTTCATCAGTGCAGACACTTGTGCAGTTTTCCCAATTAAGTCCTCCTTTTCAAGGTATTCTGATGTGCTCTGAAAAATTTTTTCTCCTGTTGTTTTTTTCTGGCAATGCCTTGCAAAAAAAAAAAAAAAAAAGTCTTCTCTAATTGCATCACCATTCACAAAACACACATTGGCCAAGAGTTGAGTGTGTCCATTGATATCAGTAGACTTGTCAAGTTGCAATGCAAATTTCTCACTGATACGGTTCTTTTCCAAAACCACACTTTCGATGTCTGCAGACATGTCATTAAGATGTCTGGAAATTGTGTTGTCTGAGAGAGGGACATTGGCTATTTCCTTAGCTACTTCAGGTCCGAGCATCTCCTCTACAATAGCTTGGGGGGGGGGGGGGAGTATTAATGTCTCTGCCACAGTGTGCAACTTTTTTGACTTGGCTATAAGTTTAGCAACTTGATAGCTAGCTTTAAGAGCTCTTTCATTTACCTTTGTAGTTTTTCTCATGAAAGTTGCCTGTTTCTCTGTTTTTTCACGCAGGCAAACAAAAAAAGTTCGCAATCTTGTTTTGAAGCGAAGGGAGTTTCCTTTGAAGATGGCGTTTAAGTTTACTTGGGACCATAGCACTGTTAGATAGCTTTTCACCATACACCACGCACAATGGAGTTGGTTTCTTTGCATCTCCAGTGAAAGTAAATCCAAATGAAATATAGCTTTTGCTATATTGCCTTGTGCCAGAGAATTTGCTTGAGCTAACCATCTTTGCTTTCTTTTGATCCCCACTCACCCTTGGGCTTTCATCTGACTCCGAATTTTGTTCAGAGTCCTGTTCTTTCCTTTTCAAAAACTTGTTCATCACTGCAGTATCTGCTCCTGTCTCACTGTCACTCAGTACTTACTGCACTTGTCTCCTCCAGAAAGCCACTGTCCATCACACTCAGCACTCTTCTGTGCATGTCTCCTTCCAGATCCATCAGTCAGTGCTCTTCTGCTCATATCTCTTCCAGATCCATTGGTCCAGATCCATTGGTCTATTTGTGAACTGAAGCACATGTTATGGGTGAAATTAGAATTTTTTCCATGAAAAACGTTGTGCTAAATACTTAACTCACACAAGTTCCTGCCTTTCACTTACTTTTAATGAAAGAGACACAAAACAAAAACAAGTGTCCTTATATGGTAAGTACATTCGGGAAAGTAAAAATGATGGTTTAACGACATCAGGTATATACCGTAGATAGACAAAGGTTTGAGAGGATGACTTTATAACAGACCCAGAAATGGAACAAAGTGCTTGTGCTGAGGATAGGAAGAAAGTTTCATAAGAACAAAACAGCTGGTGCACTAAGCTTTACAAAATGAATCGAACTGATATATTTGAAGAAATTTCAGTGAGGGAGAGAGTAACAGAAGATAAAGTTGAAGAATATGGGCAGGATCATATCATGAAACAGGTTTAAGTTTTAAGTGTGCTGAGAAGTCCTTAAATGTTCTCTACAATTGACATATTAAACTTAAAATACTAGCTATTTCCTGAAGAATAGATTATAACCAGAAGAGAAAATAATTAGGAGGCACAAGTATCTTGTTACCTTAACCCAACAAAGAGATTATTTGGATTGAAAGAGATAAAGAGGACCTGGTTTATTTAGTTCAAAGTTCAGAAGTAGAGTTTATGAGAAAGAGAAATCAAGAACAAGGAGGGCTGTGACTTGGGCTGGAAGGTTAGGGACATATACTGAGACAGGAGTCAGGGAGTAGAGGACAGGAGCACAGTTAGGAATTTCTGAAATTGCAGAGAAGTGCTATAATTCCTGTGAATAGGGAAGTTTATACTCTAGACCTTTTCCAACATACCTTAGCCTAGGAATCTTTGTGTAAATCAGGTCCTTGACTAGGGCTAGGTTAAAGACTTTGAATTCCAGTAGTCTTACCAGGGCCTTTATTTCTGCTCTATTGTCTCTACAGATTATGTTTAGCTTTAACTGATGTTTGGGCTGAATTTTAAATTGGAACCTCAAGCTACTCTTTTATCTGAGCTTTTAAGTTTTTTAAGTCTTGAACCCAAAATTGGGTAGGGAAGACGACACTTTAGTTTTATGGTTTTCTGAAATTTATTGCTAGGGGTATCTCCCTGATTCTCTACTTCCCAAAGAAGCTAGTGTCCTAAAAGCCAAGAGAAGAGAATGCATTAAGAAAAGGAAAGCAGCCGTAGGGTGTTTGCCTTTCATGGGGTTGATCCAGGATGGACCTTGGTTGGATCCCTAGCATACCACATGTTCCCCCAAGCTAGGAGCGATTTCTGAGTGCATAGCCAGGAGTAACCCCTGAGCATCACCATATGTGGGCCCAAAACCAAAAACCAGAAAAGGTGGGGGGGGGGGGGCAATCAGTCACAGGTACCGATACATTTATTGAAGAAGCACATACTATTGATACAGTCTAGAATTTGCACCATAAAACTTAGAGTAATCTTATAAGAAAAGTTAAAAAAATTAGAAAAAGTTATTTTCATTGCAGTGGTTTGAGAACACAAGAAACAAGAGAATGTGACCAGGTAAAGCTTTCTAGAAAGTTTGCTAGTTTTCTTTTATTTTTCTCCCGTAGACTCATATGTAATGAATCATATATGCCATAACTCAATATAAGTCAGGAGGGGCTGAGAGGGAGAAAATCAAGGTGAACTTAAAACCCAGCAAAAATCAATTTTACCTCATAAATATCACTGAGATTTGGTGGTATAGAATTAAAGATAGTGATCAAAAGGTATATCTTGTTCAAAAGAAATCAATCATACAGAAATAGAAGCAAATGTGTAAGTGAATATAAATCTACAAATGTGATGATGTTAGTTGTTAACTCCCAGGCAAAGATGGAGGAACTTAGCAAAGTTTGAGTCAGGAATTCTTTATAAGGCTCATAGCACTGTACTTTACCCTGAGTAGGACAAAGTACAGATCTGATCATAGTTTTTCTAAAACTTTTAAAGGATGGAATATAGCCTTTTAAAGCAGATGTGCACATGTAGATAAGCAGATTTACAATTTTTTCCAGTATATGTAGTTACAGTTGCAAAGACATTTTAGCAGCTAGTCATCAGTAAGGCCTCAGCAGTAGTCATTTTCAGATGGAGGTTCCTCTCTCTGGACTTAGCTGATTACTTCAATGGAGCTTATTTATAAAAAAAATCAAAGAGCATAGTGATGGTCTGGGACAAGATGATTTCCCTTGTGCCAGGCCATTACATTTCCCACTGGCTTAAGGAACAAGTTATCCATGAGATAACTTTTATCCCAGGAAGGATAATTTTACTTGCCAGTAAAATTTCTACCTCTTCTCTTCATCCCTTATCCATGTTCCAAAGCAGAAAGAGTAGCAAGCCAAACACTATAAAGAATCTAACTAAAATTTATTCACATTTTTTGTTTTTTGGGCCATACCCAGTGATGCTCAAATATCACTCCTGGCCTGGGGAACCATCTGGGACACAGCAGATCGAACCAAGGACCATCCTGGATCAGCCACATGCTGGTTCACATTTTGAGTGGAACAAAATTATGACATAAAAGCCATGTGTTAGATGTGTTAGATGTGTCCTTGACCTCCTCCTTTGGGAATAATTATCCCAGATAATTATAACAGTTGAGATAATTATCTCAGTAATGTCTATCAGTGTTCTATGAACTAAAGTTACCTGGAAGTAACAAAATATCTTTTTCACACTTTCATATATAAACTACCTTGAATTTTATGTGTAGAATGTCACTGAAATTTTCATCTTGAGTCAGAACAGTGTTTCATTCTGTATTTGAGAAAATGCTCTCAAAACAAAGACCACATTAATTCTGCTATTAATTCTGTTGCCAGATTACTTAAAAGGCATATCACCTCAGTCCAACCTGGCCCTTACAGCAAGCTCCTTAGGAAGTGAATGTCAGGGAGGACTGAGGAAAATCTGCAGAGACCCACTAGATATGGTTGATGTGGGAACTGATGCCTACTACCCATATTTATAGGGTTCCCTAGTTCTCAGACTGAAGTGAAGATGTACTCGTTACAGAAAAAAGAAGTTGGTTGCACACTTTACCCAGGTCCCAGGTCCTTCTGTATTTTTCTCACAAACAGAAATTCCAGGAAAAAACAAATAGCAAAGTGAAATAGATTCCACTTAGGAAATGGGAGAAAAGAAAGATGTTATGCATTCATCCATCCATCCATCCATTCATCCATCTATCCGTCCACTAGTTCATATGTTATTTCTTCCCTTGACAAATATAGCCAACAAAAAATTAAGTTATTTCTAGTTTGTACATTTCTTAGAGCAGAGTAAATACAAACTTTTGTGTCATTCATTCACACTATTAAACCCTTTTCTGTGTAAGGGTGAGAGGGTGTCTAACATTTTAGGATTCTGCCTCCAATTCGATGTTCTCTTTCCTTCCCTTAAATCTTCTGAGTCAATTTATTCCATTTTCTCCAAACTACTTAATGAATTATACTTTTTCTTTTATATCAAATGCATATCAAATATTTTTGGTATATCCACTTTCTCAAAGAAGTAATACAAATGGCCAAATGGCTTATAAAAAATGTTCCACATCATTAATCATCAGGGATATACAAATCAAAGCAACATGAGATATCATCTCACACCACAGAGACTGGCTCACATCAAAAAGAACAAGAACAGCCAGTGCTTGGGGTGGATCTAGGGAGAAAGGGACTCTCATTTACTGTTGGTGGGAATGTAGATTGGTTCAGTCATTTAGAATACAATATAGCTAGCAAAAAGCTAAAAATTGAGCTCCAGTATTCCTCTGTTCATTGCAGCACTATTCAGAATAGCTAGAATCTGGAAATAACCCAAGTGGTTTTTTGCTTTTTTTTTTTTTTTGGACCATACCAGGGGATGTTCAGGTGTTACATTTGACTCTGAACCTAGGAATTATATCCTAGCTGTAACCCAGATACCATAAGGGTTGCTGGACATTGAACCCTGCTCAGTCGCATGTAAAGCAAGCACTTTACCCACCCCTCTGTCTCTCAGGTCTACTGTCCTCCATCATGTGATTATTTCCTCATAACCACAAGCACTTAGAGTTCACCTTGATTTTTTTTCTTTTCTTTTGAGAATGAATTCTTTATATGTTGTTTTATATTATGGGTTGCTTAGGTTATCTTTTATTTCTTCTTCATTGCCCCCCCCACTTTTGGGCTACATCTACTAATACTGAGGGTTTATTCCTAGCTCTGTATTCAGGCATAATTCCTAGGGGGAATGCTCTATGAGAGGTGCCAGGTATTAAAGGCAAGCCTCTTTCCTGATGTATTACTCTCTGGACCACTATATTATTTTTCTAAAGATAGTTTTGTTGTTAAATTTGCATGTTAGCAGCAATTAGTCTCAAACTTCAAACTCTTTTGGTTGGATAGCAGCTGTAATCTAAACCTTAACGAGGATGCCTGGAATTTGCCTCAAAAATTATCTTTTAATGGGCAGACCATTGTTATGTGTTTTATACTGAAACATATATGTATATATTATTATGTGTATGTTTCATCTCTGTGGGATCATCCCTAAATTTTGAATTTTGTGCTTTAATGCTTTAGACTGAAAAGAGTTATCTGCCACAGTTTTGCAACCTTATCTACAGGGCAAATAGAGACCTTCACTCAGAATATTTAAGTCATGAAATGGAAACTCAACTCAGTGTCTTTTCTTCTGTTTAATCCCCTTAAAAAGCTCCCTGAAATTTATTTCTTTCCAAATCTTTTCTGTCCAGTAGTCCTATTGTTTTGTTTAGATTCACTTTTAATCTTAACTTCATAGTTATCTGCACAAAGTTCAGACAGATAGGAGTTTGACTCAGACATCATTAGAAGCAAGCCTTAGCAGTTCAGAAATAATTATTGAATTAAGTCTTAGACTGACTGACATGTCAAGAGCAGAACTCTTGGGGCTAGAAAGATAATGGATAGGGTGCTTGTTGTTCAGGTGGCTGACCTGGGTTCAATTCCCAGCATCTCATATGGTTTAATCCTCATTTTCCCCCAAGCACCACCAGTAGAATTCCTGAGTACAAAGCTAGGAGTAGCCCTGAGCATCATTAGGTGTGGCCCCCAAACAAACAAAAACACAGAATTATTTATTTTTATACTGACATAACACATGAATCGAATCAAACATCATATTTTTTTAGTACTTAATAGACATTTGTTGGGGCTGGAATGATATTAGAGTGGGTAGGGAGCTGGCATCCCATATATCTCCCTAAGTCTCACTAGGAGTGATACCTAGTGAACTAGGAGTAAATTTTGAGCACCCCATGGTATGGTTCAAAATAATTAACAACAAAACAAAAAATATAATAAGATTTGTTTAATAAAACAAATGAATAGATGAAAGGTCATTATTGTATTGCCTTATATAAAATTAACACTTATGTTTTCCATAAATGACTTTCTCATAAGTTGAATCTATACTAAAAAAGAGCAAAAACTATTGTTCTTTTCAGAAAAATTTTTTTGCATTTTATCCTATTTGCTTGGCTATACATTTAACTAAGACTCATGAAATTGAATATAAAGTAAAAGACACTTTTTCTATTAACTTTCTACCCTAATTTTGAATTCTAGTACATATGTATTTCAATATAATATTAAATATATAGAAAAAGTATTAGTTTTCCAAAAGGGAAAAAAAACCTCAAGAATAATAAAGTCTCTTCTAAAAGAGTTCAATTGTCAAATAGCTGTGAAAATGCTATAATCAACAAAATAAAAGTTTTTAACAAATCTTGCTAGAGCTAAAACATGTGTTAAGCTATGAAGGATAGTATATAGTCCATAACACTTCCCAAATATATCTGACCTTGAGAATACTCCTAGAATATACTGACACTACTAGTTCCTTCCACTCACTAGAAGGAAGCAACATGGACTAGTTGCATGTGATATAAAAATGTTGGCTTGAAAAGTTCTTTTTAATCAAGTAGGTCAACATCCCATATCTTTAGCTCCCCAAATGGCCTTTTGTCTCTTTTTCCCCACTGAGTGTAAATTTATTTCTACCTTCTGATTATATTGGCCTTCAGCAAAGTCCACCATCCTCCTCAGTTATTTACATGTTGATCCAGACATAAAAGAGAATAAAACAGCAAAGCAGACTGAAGGAGTGATTAAGAACCTGAAGATATAAAAGGCAATTGCTTTCAAAAGGATTCACCAGCACACAGAGCTTTCTTTCATGATTAAATTCTTTTTGAAATCCCAATTCAAAGGCACAGCCTATCAGAGAGCTAGGAAATCCACAATAATAAAAAAAAAAAAGTGTCATTGATGAGCACTGTTTGTTAAGATACTAAGTGCTTTTGACAACAATTCTGCCTAATCACATGTGGAAAATTGCAATACATAAAGAACATTTATTTATATATAAAATTCTACAATGAGGTGGCCAGTGAGTGAGAAAAAAATATCCAGGCTTCTCGGCTCCCCAAGGGGATTGCTTGGAAACTATAGCTTTGGTTCAGTCCTTTCAAAACTCTATTAATTTTTTTCTGCTTGGCTGAGTCAGGACTATATAGAGGACATGCCGGGGCAGTACAAATCCATTTTTAAACTCTTCAATCAAATCTTGAATAGGCACTGGTAATATTCAAAAGGTAGCCATCAGGAGTAATAAGTGTCCTTGGGGACCCAGAAGCATTTTCTAATCAAGAACCAGAGTTCCAAAGTGGATGCAGTACCATTAAACTGAGTTAATCACATTCCACTGATAAGTATGGCTTCTGTTTTGTCAGTTTCTTTTCTTATCTTCATTTTGAAGTCATTGATGTTAAAAGAAATTTAGGAGGAGGTGAAAGAAGTGATTCAGCATGCTGTGTCCTTAAAATTGTTCTAGTTAAAAACAACTAAGAAGAAGCCTGGCTTTTCATGAAAATCCTTATTTTGGGGCAACATTTTTTTTTAAAAAACATACAACATGCAAATATGCGAGTACTAAGATTTCCTGTCCTACAAGAAATAATGTTTTATATATTTATTGAATATTTTGGTTTCGGAGGGAAACACCTAACTAGTCCTGGATAAGTGTTTTACCCATTGTACTAGGCAGTTTTAAACCTACAGATGCAGCTTTAACCCCCAAAAAAGACAAAGACATTCTATGTTTGACTCAATCTTTTTATACAAAGAGCCCTGCACAAAGATAGAAAATACTTTCTCAAAGCAAATGTCTTAATAATTTACTTCTTCCCTTGTTTTACCCACAACACAAGTTGCATTCCTAATGTAAATAGTCTAACTAAATAATAAAAATTAAACAAAACTGAAGTCATAGTGGTAACACATTGGGTAGGGCTGCCTTGTATGCAGCCCAGCCAAATTCAATCCGTAGCATGGTATATGATTCCTGAATCTGTCAGAAGTTATTTCTGAGAGCAGAGCCAGGAGTAACCCCTGAACACCATCAGATGTGTTCCAAAAACTAAAAAAAAAAATAAATAAATTAAGCAAAGGTTAGGAAACAGACATGTGGTCAAAAAAGAAAATGGAATTTTACATGTCGTTATAATACAATGATTCTTTAATCTAAAACAGGGGTCTTCAAACTTTTTAAAGTGGGGGCCAGATTACGGTCCCTTAGAGAGCTGGAGGGCCGGACTATATGAGCTACTGATTCCTACTCACACTGCACATATCTTATATAAATAAAATGAAAACCATTTATAAATAAACAGATCATGCACCAGTATTTCAATGGGAACTGTGGGCCTGCTTTTGGCTAATGAGATGGTCAATATCCGGTTCCATATTTGTCACTGCCAGCCGTAACAAGTGATGCAAGTGGGCATCAGTTAATCTTGATCTGGTTGGAGATTTCAGATGTTTCATTCTTGAAAAAGTCTGTTCACAGGCATAAGTGCTACCAAAGATGGTTACCATTTTGAGTGCATGGTTCCTGATATTTGGATATGTCTCAGAGGGGAGAGATGCATAGAAATTCAAAAGGTTACTTGACTTAAATGTGTCTTTCAGAGAGTCACAATTCTGCAGTTCAGCCAGTTCCATTTGATAAATTGTGAGGACATTTTCAATCTCAACAGAAAATGGGTTACGAAAAAGCTGTATGTCCTGTTCATGGAGATGAAGCTCTTTGAATCTAAATTAAAACTCCTTTTGCAACAATTCTAGTGAAGCCAGACATGTTTCTTTTGGGAATGCAACCAATAGTTTGTCCACTGACAGGTTTTGAGTTGTTGGGAGATGACTGAAGTTTTCCTCCTGTACTTGTTTGATGAGAAGGCCCAATTTTACTTCAAATGCTTTCACATGCAATGCCATATCACAGATGAGCTTCTCCTTGCCTTGAAGTTGCAGACTGAAACTGTTGAGTAGCTCTGTTATGTCTGTCAGAAAGGCAAGGTGCCATTTCCATTCTGCATCATTGAGCTCTGGCACTTCTTGGTTTTTTGAAAGTAGAAAAGCTGTAATCTGTGGAAGTAAGTCACAGAAACGTTTCTAAACTCTCCCTCTACTCAGCCAACGGACTTCTGTGTGGTACAGAACATCTTCATGAGCAACATTTACCTCAGATAGAAATTCCTGAAATTGTCTGTGGTTTAGTGCATGAGTTTGAACGTAATTAACACAAGATACCACAATTTTCATAACAGAGTCCCACTTCAGTGATTTACAACACAGCGCTTGTTGGTGGATGAGGCGGTGTATGCAATTGGATGAGGATGATTATGTTTGTCCATCTCTTATGTAATGTGAGCAATTACTCCTCTCTTAGACCCCATCATGCTAGGAGCACCATCAGTTGTTACACTGACTAGTTTAACCCAGTCCAGCTCCAAACCATTCACAGTTTGGCAACCCTTTTCAAATATATCCACTCCTGTGGTTGTACCTTTGATACTTTGCAGTGCAGCAAGCTCTTCTGTGACTTCAAAATACTCATTTGTTTCACACATATAAATGAGAAGTTGGGCAGAATCACGAACATCATTGCTTTCGTCGAGTGCCAAGGAAAAATAGCAAAGTTTCTTTGCAGAGTTTTGCAAATGGTGCAGCAAATTTTCTCCCATTTCTTCAATCCTTCATGTCATTGTAACTCCTGAAAGGCTCACTGTACTAAATAAATCGGCCTTCTCTGGACACATCTCTTTGGTAACAGAAATAAGGTATTCTTTAACAAATTCTCCCTCCACAAATGGTTTGCCATTGCGCGCTATTAGCTTGGCAACTTGAAAACTGCCCGCAGTGAGGAAGTATTTAACTGCTTCTGCTTCACAAAAGTATTTTGCTGAGTCGTCAGTGTATGTTTCAGTTGTAATATTTTGTCTTTTCTTACTTCTCCAACCAAACAATCTATTTATCTTTATGTTGAATTTGATAGTGGTGTCGCAAATTGTGTTCTTTGAACACAGCAACTATATTCTGGCATATCAGACACACAGCTTTTTCTTTGTGCTGCATAAAAAAGTAATCGTAAGTCCACTGTTCTTTGAATATCCTACACTTGCCATCAATTTTTCTTTTTCTTGACATCATTATTTCCTAGGGATTCCAAACTGATATTAGTGAAATATAAATATGTGTGTATATAAACACACAGTGTATGAACCCCCATTAGTCCCTGATGTGAACACTTACCCCTTGCAGGCTTTTCTAAGCAGACCAGCTCAGTCCCTGATATTTCAGTTATATCTCCCTATATAATGCCCAAATTGATACGTTCGGATTCAGCATGTGAACACTGAAAAGGAATTGCAAAATGCATATAAAACTTTCAATATAACCCCTTTAAAGTGCTTCAACATCAAACCCCTAATTTTCCACATGGGCAATTCAGCACCGAACCCCTAACCTCCCAACCACCGCCCACCCCTTAACTTTGATTTCAGCACTGAACACCTCACCATCCCTAAAGGGGAATTTTCATATGAGTCACCCACAGCCCAATCTGGCAGAACCCCCCATCTTGCAAAAAGTTATTTCTATGGCACTTTTGACTGATCTTTGGCAGTGGAGGGAGTGGAGGAAAACCTTACTGACAGGCAGGCACAGCACACAGACGCCATATTGCCTGGGGTGGAACAGGCGCCTTTTTACATCATATAGTCACCCACATGTGGTATTCCTCGATAGGCGGCTTCCTGCACCCTCCAGTGACGTAGCGCCAAGTGCCAGGCGCAAGGGTGCATCAGTATCCCTCTCAACACTGCCCTCACGCCCACCCTCCCAGCACACAACATGCCGTGGGCGGAGGCGGTTGACTTCATCCCTGAGAAACCATGACACTGAGTGTATATGCTGGCAGGTATCTTGGCAACCAAACAGCGCTCACTGCTGGCGGGCCAGATCAGACTCCTCTGTGGGCTGCACTTGGCCCGCGGGCAGTAGTTTGAAGACCCCTGATCTAAAAAATAAGTTTGGTCCTTTATTTACATTTTTTGGCATTGTCATGGTTGTTGCAATGTTTGTGGGTTGCACACTTTACTGTGATATTGGTTGTGATTTGTATACTTTACTGCTTAAACACATATATCTTTGTGGTGCTCACACACTCCATTTTGCAAGTTTTCTAGGAATCACATTTGTGCCAGGAATTACACATGGGGTCCCATGTGCTATGAGTCCAACTTTTTGTCTTACACATGCAAGGAATGTACTGACCACTAAGACCATCCCAGACCCTTCAAGGTTGTTTTTAGAGAAAATAAAATTCATACACTTTAAAATACCTCTTCCATAGCATATAGATTGCCCTATACTTAGACATATAATTTGTTAAATGATGGCAACTAGAAAATTTACTGTTCAACTGGGTAGCTAATTTTGGTTTAAAAAGGTAAGAACAGGGACAGAAGCGGTAGCATAGCAGTAGGGTATTTGCCTTGCATGCAGCTGTCCTAGGATGGACCTGGATTCGATCCCTGGAGACCCCCAAAGCCCAGGGCACTTTCTGAGCACATAGCCAGGAGTAACCCTTGAGAATAACCAGGTGTGGCCCAAACAAACAAACAAGGTAAGAATAGCTACACCTAAGTGCATCTTCACTACTGTTAGCTTTGTGGCCATAGGCATTTGAATCTCTCTGATCCCCTGTTTTATTTAAAAGACTAGCTAGAATAATATCTGATTTTTAGGACTCTTGCAATTTTATAAGTTCTATAAGTAAAATGCTAACTTCAATATGATTCCCATAAATATTTGCTGATTAATTTCTAAAATATTGCACAATCTTTAGTTGAAATTGCTTTTAAACTTTGTCATGGTATAATGTGAGGTGAGGTCTGAAATAAATATCTTTTCTTCAGCTCACAGATCATTTTTGAAAAAAGGTTCATTCTGAAAGAAACTCAAACATCTAGATCCCTCTGGCATAGTGAGGTCATAGCCAGCTTCATAAATCCTCAATTTTCTCTTCCTTAACAAATAGTACCAATGAGCTGCTTTATATTTCTTTCCACATAAGCACACTACTGACAAAGGTCAGGCATATTGCTCAGAAGTTTGGACAGTCCAATTTGGTGTTATTGATGAAAGCACATGAATTATATGACTATTCTCAGGGTATGTTTTTGTTTGTTTTGTTTTGGGGAAGCACATCTGGCATGCTCAAGGCTTAACCCTGGATATGTGTTTGTGATCACTTCTGGCAGTACTAAATGTAAATTTGATGGATAACAGTGCTA
This sequence comes from Suncus etruscus, assembly GCF_024139225.1. Lineage (NCBI taxonomy): Eukaryota > Metazoa > Chordata > Mammalia > Eulipotyphla > Soricidae > Suncus > Suncus etruscus. The sequence goes on along the minus strand of NC_064848.1, from coordinate 145,565,089 downwards.
GGTTACCAAGTTATTTACATAACTACTTATTAAACATTTCTTCAATTTTGACTATTCACATCTTCCCAAATGAAATCTTTTGAATTAGAAATTAGCATTGAAAAACTGTTGGGAGTGAGGCGTGTGAGAATTGTTTACTGTTTATTGAGGTACGATGGACATACCAAAAGCTGTAGGTATTTAAGCATACAATTTTATAAGTTTAGAGATAAACCTACTCCCTTAAACTATTATTTTTATCAATGCTATTCACTATGCTTTTGGGATTTATAAGAGAATTGGGTTTTATTTCCCTTTGTGAAAAAAGCATTTTTTGTTTTTATTTTTGGGTCAAACCCAGTGATGCTCTGGGGTTACTCCTGGCTATGCCTTCAGAAATCACTCCTGGCTTGGGAGATCATATGGGATGCCAGGGGATCAAACTCCGATTTTTTCTAGGTTAGCACATGCAACGCAAATGCTCTATCACTTGTGCCACTGCTCCAGCCCCTGGAAAGATAATTTAATATAAATTCTATCCTATTTGCAAAATTTGAAGGGCATATGGAATTATTCATCAGAAATATTTTAATATAATTTTTATTTTTATCATAGTGGCTTACATATTGTTGACAATAATATTTTGGGTACATATTAACATAAAGTTAGGGGGATTCCCATTACCGATTTGTCCTCCCTACACCTCCAATCCTGTCCTACCTCCCATATCCTCTTCCCTCACCCTGGGGCTGCTAGAATACGTGGTCCCCATTGTGCCTAGCTTATAAATCTTTTATTGAATTTATTTCCAGAAAATATTTTGCAAAAAATGAAGCTTAGTACCCCTTGAGCAACCTTCCTCAGATCCATTCCTCCTTGCTTCTACCTGCATGCTTCTGCTTGTTTGACTATCTAAAATAGTTTCAATCCTATGATAGCTGGCTTATTTCCCTTAGCTCCATCCAGACTGTTACAAATGACACTCTTTTCTTCTCTTTTAAAGACTGATCAATAATAGTCTTGTGTATATTAGATTTATTTATATTTATCTATCAATAGACAGGTCATTTTATATTTCAGCTAGTACAAATAATGCAATGAACATTATATCTTTTAGGGATTCATATTTCAGAACCTTTATCAATATACCAGAAGTGTGCTGACTGAAATCCCTGTCATATCTAAGGGGCCACTTGCCCATCTTATAGATGTAAATCTAATTCTTTACCATGCATTCTCTCTTTAGACTCAAAATCTCGTTCATATTATATTAACCTTTCCTCAAATTTTGTAACTAAATGCTAACCCTTATAATTTTTCAAGAATATTCTTTGTATCTCTTCTTGCACCTAACACTTTTTAGTGCTCCCTGTAATTTTTCCATATTCAGCTGCATTCTGTCTTTTTATGAAATGACAATAAAGGGATACTATAAAAATAAAATATATTTGTGAAAAAATAAGAAGAAAAAAGTTTATCAGGGTATATGAATCTGGGTAACTAATATGAATACAACTAAACTATGGGTAATAATCCAAGTATATAGTCCATAACACTTCCCAAGTATATAAAACGTCTCTGAAAAATAAATAATAAATTATAAATGGTAGAGGATCAAATATTTCATGGATAAACTCCCAGTTTAACCAAGTGTTGCCTCAGGACAGCATAGCTAGAGACCTCTGGAAAATCTATTATTATAAAGTTAAGTGATAGGTTAGTTTGTACACATTTTTCTTTGCACTTTAACCCAAATAGATTTTTGAATTGTCCAATTCATTATATTTTTATTACAAGAAGCTTTCTCCAAATAAAAAGGAAGACTTTCTTTGCTGTATTTTTCCTAGAATGTTATTTTAATTGGAAATGACAGTAGAATATCATTTTACCATGCCCAGCCATTTCTCTAAAATTTCTTTCTTGAAAATTTCAATTTTAATTTTCATCTTATTTTTAAACTGAAACTTACATGATTTCCTAATATCCAATTTTTAAAACCATAATAATAAACCTTTAAATAATTAGTTATATTGTCTTAGGAAATGGGATCCAATGCATTTGTTTCATGTATTGATTAGTTTTCATTATGAACCCATTTAAGCACATACAGCTTGTAATCTGTTCATTATGCCCAGAAAAAGAAAGGATGAAAGAAAGGGTAAAGGAGAGAAAAGGATAAATTTAATTTAGACACTACTGTAGAAAAGTTAAGTGATCTGTGCATATACTCAGATCAAACAATTATTCCCAAGACATATCAATTTTTTTCTTTTCCTCGGGTTGTAGAGTAATCATGCTTTAGTAAAAATTTTCGACATAACTACAGGAAAACTAAAGAAAGTCTGAAAAGACTCTATAAACTGTGCATTTTTGTGAGTAACATCAGAGAATGTGTCTCTTGTTTTATTAGTTTGTGGGTAGAATAAAGGCAATTAAAGTTGCTTACAACTGGCTAACAAGTTCTATAATCAAGATTTCTTAGGGCAATATAAAACATACTACTGAAAGGATAGAGTTCATTTCTATTAGGATTGCTACCTGGTGAGCCTTGGGAAAAATCTGAAGAGTTAGTCTATTGCATTCACATTTAAAAGAAAGAGCATATAAATGTTCACATAGCTACAAAACCTCTCACAAGAGAAAATTCCTTGAAGTTTGAGCTCATTTTTATTAGTTGTATTGATACATAGAGCTGAAGTTAAAACAAAGAAAGAAAACCAATATTTTAGGTGTGAGACAGACAAATACCAAAGGTAAGTTTGGAAAATATAGTTGGGATGAAAATTACATAAAAGTCCCAGTAGATAAAAATACAGTAAGCAAGATTGTTAGAAAAACTAATAAATCATTGCAAATACTGAAAGAGGAGTTATAATTTGTTTCATTTGATTTAAGCTCATATTTATGCACAAGTGCATTTGAATGTAATCTTCTAAGCATATGACTCAACTATCGGATTATTTAGGAGGTAATGGAAAAACATCATAAAGAAAATACAATACTGGACAAGGCCACCTCCATTTGTTTGGAGTTTTTTTTTAGTGAATCATCATAGCATTTAGAATCAGCTCTCCAATGAGCACTTAATGGCTTTGCCTGGACTCACTTTCTCCTCTTTTAGAAGAGCACTCCACTTTTCTTTCTAGTGACAACCCTCTTCTATGCCACATTTTCTCTGTGGGACAACCCTTGTCGATTTTAGCACCATCTATCGAAACAGTGAAGTGTCATCCAGATTCACCAAACAGAAGACGTTACTTTCCTAATAGAGTAATTTTTTTCAGAGCTGGTCAGTTACCTGGTCAATTAAGGTCTATGTGGAATTGCATGCATATTGAATAAAAGGAACATTCTTGTGGAGGTCCTGAACTGGACCATAAGCAACGAATGTGTTTCTTGAAATACCATTGTCCATCTTTTTTATCTAGACTATATAGATAAAAAAAGACACTGTCTGACTAAATTCTGTATTAAAAGGAATAACACCTACAATGAGCAGAATCATGAGACAGATTTTTTGTTTGTTTGTTTTTGTTTTTGGACCACAACGCATGACACTCAGGGGTTACTCCTGGTTATGCGCTCATAAATCGCTACTGGCTTGGGGACCAGATGGGGCGCGGGGATCGAACCAGGTCCATCATGGGTCAGCCGCGTGCAAGGCAAATGCCCTACCGCTGTGCTATTGCTCCAGCTCCTCGTGTGACAGATATTTTAACATGAAAATGTTGTGGCATTATTTAAGATCTTAGATACAGTTGTGGTCCCGTGAGACTTCCCTGGAAGATGAACCTATACATCCTTTTTTGTATTTAAATTTTTTTGATAAATTCATCTCAGACCTGAGCAAGTTCCAGCTAATGTAATACAAACATTTCCATGATTATGAGCATACAACACAAATTATCAAGGCAAAAATCTACAAAATAAAAAAGCTAGAAATTCCAAGACTGTTGTATAAATACAGAATATAAAGCCCTAGTGTTGGGGTGAGGCCTTTCTCAGCATTGTGCCTGTAGCCCATTGGTCAACAGGTCTGAAGGCTGAGAGATTCACAGATTCAGGAACCAGCTTTATTTCACAGCCCTAACCTCCATGTGCATTTTCTCACATGGCTTCCATGCTAAGCTTTTCAGGCAACCTCTTTCCGCTGCCCTCCATGATTCCTTGCTGCCTCTTTCTCCTCCTCCTTCCCCCTAGACAACACCTTTATTCCCAACCACAGACCCCTCCCAGCTGTGTGTGAGTCTGACCATCCAGGTGATGTTAGCATATGAAATTGGGGGAAAGGTAACATAAGTCTTTATGATTTTGCATATTTATCACTTAAACTAAATGCTAAAATACTAAATATAGTTGAAAAGCCAGACTTTATTAAATCTGACCTATATAGAGTCATAACATCACATGTCTTGAGAGTTCTTTCTGATTTACTATAATGACAACCATAACACAGACTTGTAGACAGCAATATTCATGTAATGATGATCACAATGATATCATCTGGAGGAGATAGCTTTGGTTTTGTTTTTCCTTAGCTTCAAATGGCACCAACAAGCCTCTTCCAAAAAGATGTTTGACATCCTTTGCAAACTTAAAATAAAGAGGAAACATAAGTAATATAAAACTGTGACTTGAAGAAAGAAATTACAAGCTCTACATGGAGATGGTCAATGGCTAAGTGAATAGATTCATTCTCTCTTTTGAAGGAAATAACCCATACAAGAATTATGAGAATGATAATGTCTGCTTTGCTTTCTTTGTGATATTGGGAAATGAACATTTTTATTACTTTAGTTTCTCATGCAATGAGAGAAGATATGCAGTAGAAATCCAGGCATGACCTAAATTTTAGTTCAAAAATTCACAAACATGTATCCCAAGAAGTCACATCTATCTGTCTTAAATTATGCGCCACCCCTTTAATACATAGCCTTCTCGTGTGTTTAACTCCCTCCGACCAGTGTGTTTAATTTTTACTAGGAATTCCATATTTAATGATTGTAGCTGTTGCTTATAGCTTATATTATCTTCAGTCCAACAAAATAAACATCAACATTTTCACTCTCTGAATTAGAGTAATTTCAGAGTAATTATGCAAATTACACTGTAACCAATCCAGCCTTCTTAAACAAAGTTTACCTTGTTCTATTTAATTCAGAAGGACTAAAAGGAATCACATCCTATATCCAATGTCATAATCCTATCAGTTCCCCTTAACTTAGTCCCCCTCAAAATCTTAGGCCCAATGCTGAGAAAGTTAGAAATGCAGAAGTAAGAATATATGCAACTTCTGGCTATAAAAAGCTAGGTCACACTGTATTTTAGTAACTAAGCAATAGTAATGCATTCTCTTTGTTTTGCTATCTCATCTGAGTCAGGCTTCCCATGGCATGCACATCTTTGAAAATAGAGAAGACAAGTACTGCAAAGTGGTTGAAGCAATCCCTTGCCCTACAGAATCTTCAAGGAGAAATTGCCACTGAAATTTTATTGGAGCCTTTTTGTGGCAATTTATACCCAGGGCTATAAAAATTTGTCATTCTCTTCAACCCAAAAATTTCACTCCTGGGAATGTTTCCTAAGGAAATAATTCAACAGAAGGAAAATCTAAGTATGCCATAATGTTATTTGCAGTGCCATCTAAGACAATGCCATCTAAGCTTTAAAGGCAATCTAAATGTACTACAATAAGGATTGTTTAAATAAATTATTGTATATAATACTATGAAATTACATCATCACAGTATAATATAGTGTATAGAATCTGCAGTGGAAATGTTTAAAATGTCGCATTCTCTTATGATTACAACTATGAGAAATAAGATTATAGAGTGATGAACACTAATCAAATTTTTAAAAAAATCTAAAAATAATTATATTAGGAGAATGAGTTCATTGGTTAGTGATCTGATTTTTGATCAAAATTAATTTATGTCCTAATTATAAAACAAGAGCTGCAGTGACAAGAGCATGACTTCTTTAGGAGTCAAAAGGCTTAATTAAAGAGGTTTCTCCTATGTCCCAGAGTTTATCCAGAATTATAGACATTCTCAGTCACATATGCATAACCCAACATTTCTTTCTCTTTGACCCATCGTATAAAATATGTAACAGGGATATTTTATTTTTTATTTTTATAATTGCCTTAGTTCATTAAAATTTAGACGTTCCTGGAGCTGGAGCAGTGGTGCAAGCAGTAGGGTGCTTGCCTTGCACGCGCTAACCTAGGACAGACAGTGGCTCGATTCCCCAAAATCCCATATGGTCCCCCAGGTCAGGAGCAACCCCTGAGCATCACTGGGTGTGGCCAAAAACAAAACAAACAAAAAAATTAGATGTTTTTCCCTCTTTCCTCATTATTCAATACTTCTGAAATTGAGATGCATTTTCCAATTGATGGCCTATGATCTTGGGGGCAGTTGGTTTGAAGTAGAAACTATCTATGATATTTCTGTGTTAATTTAGTAATAAATTTTTATATGGCTACCACTTCCTGTTATTTGCACTATTGCTAGTAAAAATGATAAGGGATTTTGGGTTTATGTTTGTGTTTGTTTGAGGCTCACATCCAGGGCTTACTTCTGACTCTATGCTTAAGGATCACTCCTGGGGAGACTTGGGAGGTGATGTGGGGTGCCAGGAATTGAAACTGGGTTGTGTGCATTTCAAGTGCCTTATCCATTGTGCTATCTCTCCTATCCATGAAATGGTAATTTGTACTGTGGGCAGGGAGATAGTTCTGCTGACTGAGGTACATACTTAGCATGTATGATTTCTCGGTTCTATCCCTGGCACCAAATGGTAACCCCAATGATGACCAAGAGTGACATTTGAGCAGTAATATGGGAGATATCCCAAACATCACTGGGTGTGAACTCCAAAAATTAATTAATTTAAAATAGTAAAATTAAGCTTATGTTATTGTTTTGATTGTATAAGAATTAATTTATTTGCATGCAGAAAAATATGGAAATGTTATTACAGGGTGTCAATCTAGTAGCAATAGAGAAAATTTTTGATTAAAAAATGATATAATTCCCTGCAATAACAAACAATTGAATTAAATTTTCATTTTTGGATAAAAGTAACATTAAAAAAGTCAGTTTAAAAAAATTATCTTGGGGCTGGCAAGGTGGCGCTAGAGGTAAGGTGTCTGCCTTGCAAGCGCTAGCCAAGGAAGGACTGTGGCTCGATTCCCCGGCGTCCCATATGGTCCCCCAAGCCAGGGGCAATTTCTGAGCCCTTAGCCAGGAGTAACCCATGAGCATCAAATGGGTGTGGCTCGAAAAACAAAAAAAAATTATCTTGATATTAGAAAATAAATATTTTAATATATAAGAAATGCAATGTCACAATTAAATTAAGAAATATCATTTTATGTTGAAAAAATTTTTAAATAATGTCTAGGGGCTAGAAATATTTTTAATCCCTCATATTGTTTTAACCTCTAATATCTAGTATTTGTTTTTCCTGCAGCCAGTCCAAGTTCAAATCCATGACAGATAATCCCCTGAGCACCACCAGGAGTGATCCCTGAACATTGAGCCAGCAGTAAGTCCTGAGCATCACAAGGTGAGGCCCCAAAATAAATAACAGAAAACAAAACTAAAAAACTTCTAGCCATTCAATAAATACAGCATTTAATAAATGCAGTATTTGGCATTAATCCCCACTGGTCATCTAATTTTTTGTCTCTCTTTCTCATTTTTCTTAATGGACATATAGGATTTTTTTACAATTTCCATATCTGTCATTTATTCCAAAGAACCCAAGTGCTTAAGCATACAATGAAGAAATAGAGGTTCTGAGAAATTTCTCAGCAGGGCCATGGTGAAGGTCAGTGTTGCCAATTGTCCAAAGGATGGTAGAAGGAAATAGCTGAGGATAAAGTGTTCCCTTCTGGGACTTAGATCATACCAGCAGACTGATCCTGAGTAAGTCCTCTGGCATTGTAAATTAGAACAGAACTGGAAACAGTCCTGAATGGCTGTTTTAGAAGTTTCATTTACATAAGTTTCATCCCTTTGAATTAGGCAGGAAACACCCACAGTTCAATTCCCATACGTTTTTAGGCACTGTGACATTAATTAAGTCCATGAGTCTTTCAGTTTGAAATCTGCCTTCTCTGAAAAACACCAAAAGGTCATATGAAATGTAAAGAGCCTGGAAAGACATCTAAAAGCAATCTTATATTAAACAAGTTCATTCTTTTCATATCGTAGGGTCTTATAGTCCTTCTGTTCACAAATACACTTAAAAGTAATCATATTCCAAAAATTATTGTCAGATTTTTATTCCTTCTCTAAAAAAGTCACAGACAGAAAAATAATTAAATTAAGGGGAGCTCTGCAGCTGTGTTCAGGGTCCAGCAAGCACTCCAATAATAACCAGCCCTCTTTACAGGCTTGACAATTCAATTCTCAGGCTTTTGGTGCAAACTATTTCCAGTGGTGTGTGTGCGCTGAGAGGCTGCCAGCGCCATTCTAGTAGTGTTCAGTGTGGCCATGCCATATTGGTATTGAATATGGGGTCTTTGTATGCAAGATACAACTTTTCATCTTGTTGAGAGCTTCAAGCTATCTTTATATCCCCCACATTTTTTAAAAAAAAAATTCCACCATTAACATTCTACAATTAGATTAAAATATAAGCCGTCAACTTCATAGGCAACTGTATGATTGTTAAAGGGACAAATGAAGGCTCCTTTACTAAGTTTTTGTGAGGATGTTAATGCACTCTTGGGTGTGCAATTGATTTGGCTAAATTTTTATTTCTCTTCTTTATTCTCTGACAGTATATCACAACCTAACCTGAAATGAAATGATTTATTAATAAAATTATATCTATTATGAAAAAATAAAGAAAAAATGACCTTGTAACACTCCTCCTGAAGTTATAGGGAGCACCACTAAACTACATTCCTGCTTGAAACAGTTTGGTATTAAATTAGCAAATACAACTAGTTCTTCTAGTCAATAACTATAATAATAGCTATAACAAAGATACTCCTCAGGAGGTTATAGCAACATTAATCAATTTTATTAAGTCAACAGAACTTGTTGCCTTTGAAACATTTTTTCTCCAAATAGTTTTGTTTCCATAGAATTGCCCATTCGAAGGATTGATGTTCAGGCTAAAGTGTATTAAGTCTGCTATCTTCCTTATTTTGTCTTTTGGTTTTGTTTCTTATTTTTCACTGATGCTCTGTGTCAACAGTGGGCTGTTCCACTGAACACTCTGAGAATTGTACATTTTTTACTTTGATGTGGAAGTCATGCAGAGAGCATGCTCTCATTCTCAGTCTGTCTTTGACATTGCCCTAAGGTTGACAGTTAACTCAACTCCCACTTTGAGAGATCAAAAACCAAGTGAGCTGGGGTCACTCTCACTTTTACCAACATGTACCCTCTAACCACAGGCTCTATTCTCAGGTATGTTCAATATGCTTCTGACTCCGTGAGAACATAGGAAGAACTCTATATATTAAAGGTTCTTCTCTCAGCACTGCTTCCCTCTCCTTTTCCTTTAACTTGATCAATAGATGTCTGTAACAGATAAAGCAATCAAAGTTACACCCAAATTTGGCCAAAGAGAATATGGAAAGCAGAAGTGTTTCTTCTTTCTCACTTTGCTCTACATCCTCCACATTATCCACCAAAAAGAATTGATGAGACTGACTGAAAAGTCTCAGAATCCATAAGCTAAAAGGTATACCTTTATTATTTTTACTTCTGCTTGCTTATTTTCTTTTTTTTTCTTTATTTGTTTTTTTTTTTAATATGGAACACTTCACGAATTTGCATGTCATCCTTGTGCAGGGGCCATGCTAATCTTCTCTGTATTGTTCCAATTTTAGTATATGTGCTGCCGAAGTGAGCACTATTTTCTTACCTCATTTTCAAACATTCTAACTTCTTTGAGAGAGAGAAAGAGAAAAGAGAGAGAGATGTTGAACTGGACTGGTTTGGGAGGGGATTATAGGGTGCAGGATCCTTAAAGTGTTACTTGACTCTGGCAAAAGCAAATATAGTATTTACGCACACTCACACACCATCATGTCTCCCTTGATACTTAAACCGCTTTATTTTTATCATAGTACATGCCCTAACATTTTATTTTCTTCCCTCTGAGAAGAGCATCTTCTGAAGAGCTCAGTCCTGAACTGGACCATGTTTCCCTTAGTAATGTTTATTGAGTGTTCCCTCAATAAAGAAGCATTTTTAAGTAAAAACATGGTCCAACTCAGATGGAGTTTGAGTCCATTTACCCAAATGTTTTCTTTTAGATCTAAATTCTGAAATGTTAACCTGTCAATTGATGAGTTGATTGGTACTGAAATATTTTGTACCTGACTTCAAAACAGTTCAAAAACATTTCTAGGCATTAATTTTTTTATATTTCTCAATAGTGTCTTCTGTTTTAAAGTATTTTTAACTCCAATCAACACCTAGAAAGCATGGCGATGTTTAATGTTAATGAATCAATCAATGTAGAAAAAGATTCATTTTTCCTTTTTTCTAACTTCTAACTTCACTAACTTTCATCCTAAATATGTTAATCAAGCAATCACTAACAACTACAAAGAACATGACTTAACATCAATTAAACACTAAGCAAATGAAACAGTTTATCCTATAAACCACCTGAAGAGACATAGATAACTTTAATCTCATTTATACTCATTTTTATACTAACAAACAGTTATAAATTGGGAAAGAGAGACTTGCACACAGCTTTTAAACTCATCTCAAATATTATTCCTCACACACCTGGGGTTTTATTCATTCCTTTATTATTCTTAATTGTAACTAGAGACTCCTAAAATTTTTTTACTAATTCATCTAAAGTAGGCATTTTTTTCTGTTACCTTTTCTACTTTCCTTCCATCTCACTCTAGCAGTATACATTGATTTTTCAGGAAAAATTTTAAATGCCTAGTGTCAAGCACCAAGCAGGGCCATCACATAGAGACTCTTAATGGAAAGAAATAAAATTAGGAAAGGCAAAGAAAAGTGATGTGGCAGCATGATTGATCATAGGCAAGTGAATACATGCTGCATCTCCTACTGCGGCTGTAGGCAAATGATAAGGCTCAGATGAACACAAGAATGAAACTGGCTTGTCTTCTCAGTAGTGTTTTGCTTTTAGACTGGACTTGTAGAAAAATTCAAATTAGGATTTTAACATGAAGTAGGACTTGGAGACAGATGCAATCTATACAGTGAAATCCTAGGAGACTACTTTTCTTTGCTTTTGTCTGACACCTGGCACAATCTATATAACTGGATGATGGTGATCGTTTAAGTTGACCTTTTCTCTACCCATTCTGGCTTTTCTCTGACATCTTTGTGTGCACATCCACATTTGCATTGGAATATGGATTTCTAGTAACAGTGAACAATATATACACTGCGAAAAATAAACTGTAAGGCAGATGTTTCAGTTAGAAAAACAAGAGCCAAATTTAATACAAAAAAGTGCCACACTTGGGCCATTGGAAATTTTAGATAGATAGACTCAGTTTTAAGTGGGAAAGTGCAGAATAAACAATGACTCTACATTCAGTGGAAATAAAAATGGTCAAACCTAAATACCCAAATCAAAGTTAACAAAATAGAATCAAGAGGCCGAAACTTTAACAAACTATACACAAAAAGTCCAGGAGGTTAAGGGTGGAGGTATGGGATGCCGCTAGGAAGTATGATGGAAGGAGGTCAACACTGGTGGTGGGACTGACCCTAATTCACTGTCACTATGTATCTGAAAAACAGATTTGTAATTCACATTGATCTCAATAAAAATAAAAATAAAAAACCACAATGGCTCTAGTTCAAGGTCTGTGCTAACTAGTTAGCAGAACTGTTAATGTAATCTTTACATTTAACCTTGACACCACTCCCAGAAGTGAATGTCACCTCTTCTTTATCATCCTTCTATGTGCCTCCTCCCTTTCATTCATTGATGCTCACTCTAAATTTATGTTACTCTTTTAAACTCACCTTTACTCCTGGATTCAAGTCTTACTAGAGCAACTTGAGTACAATATCAACACATGGCTAAGATCTCTACAAGATTTATTACTCACAGTGATATAAGTTAAAAAAGATAATCAGCTTGTATAATTTTAATAGTTTTATTTAGAAATTTTAAAGAGGGAGTGAGGCAGAGAGAGAGAGGAAAAAGCACATATAACTTGTTGTGAAGTAGGCAGCAGAGAATTGGCCCAGTTGACATATTTCAGTTACTTTGGCTATATTGAAACATTGCTCTGAGCTATACAGTTCCTTAAATACTATGTCATATTAGTATTCGCACACTTGTGGATAATTATGATTTTACTAAAAGCTATATTATCATAAATCCATACATATTCATTATACATGCACTATAATACAGTTCAAGCAAGAACACTAGTCTCAATTTCTGACCTGGTAATGACTAATGGAAAATGAAAATTTATTTCTATTCCTCTTCAAGATTACTCAATAGAAGATCCTGCAAAAAATTGCTTACAAAAACATCGATCAAATTAATTTTGGAAATGTTAAGTACAGTAATCACTTCTTGAAACATATTTGATGGTCACATTGACATCTCAAAAGCTCTGGGAAAACCCTCCATAAAATAAACTTTAACAAAACATTTCCCAAACATTGCAAGTATCAAAGCACCCACTACACTGAGAAAACCTGTTTAACTCAATTGTGCTTCACTAATTTTCTATGTTGGAGGACTGGGCCTCTTTAAAGAAAATGCTAGAAAGAGCTGAAGAGCACAATTAAAAGTCACTTAGCAAATGGGAAGTTGCTGCCCTGTAAAACCATGGAAAGTGTCAAGTTGGTGCCATATATAAACCATTGTTCCATTTTCCATGGCGTGCCATTCCTGAAATAAGTCAGTGTCTCCTCTCACATGAAAGGATGAAGTCACACATTGGTCATTAAAGAGTGAATTTGAGAGAAAAATGGAGTCACTGGCAGTGTCAGACAGAACCTTCAGAGAAAGATAACTCTGCCTTCCACTGAGACAAATGACATTTGCAACTTTTACATCCTAGAAAGACTTCAATGCATGTGGAATAATCATACACTTTAGTAGAATTTGCAAATGGGCAATATTTAAACTTGGCTGACAGAGATTACAAGTTCTTCCCACTCATATTTTCCATCTTCTGTATGTTTACCTATGAAGGGTAATGTTGGTAATCATGAATAATCATGAATTATCTTGAGACTAAGATATATATATATCTTGGGACTAAGAAACTGGACTAGGAACAAAATAGTTTCAGTTAAGTAGTACATATTTAATCATGTCCCAGCATTTCTGTTAAGTTGTTACTGGAATCACTATTAAAAATTATTTCCCACATCATTATCTGAAATGCAACTAAGAAGTAATGCCATGTAATTAGTCCATTGGTTGCTTGATTCAACACCAGAATAACATGGGTTATGAAAGGAAAATAAGGTTTAAAGTACATTTAGAAGCTAATTTCATTTATATTTTATATAAAATATTCCATTCTCATTACTAATGCATAATCCAAATTTAAGGGTTAATATATATACACAAGAATGTATATTCAAATAGATATTCAAATAGATATACAAATGTATATTTAAATAGATATTCAAATAGATATACTAGTACTGTTCCTTTCTTTTATGGAATTTACCAGAATTTTGGTGTTGGTTAGGTAAAAACCTACCTCTATTATCTGTTATATGTCTCTTAGACTGTATCTTAAAATAATTCCCTCATATTGGTTCTAGATAAAATAGTATATAGAAAATATGTTGAAATGAATTATAATATTGTTACATGATTGTATGTGATATGAAGCTCATTTGTTGTAATACTATAAACATAACACAATAGAGAAATCATATAAAATGCATTATACTGCTATTGTTTATACTTTGATTTCAAAGTCATTTGCTATTTTTCAAATTCATTTAATGAAACTTTCACATCAGTGCCATGAATATAAGAAAAGATATTATGTCACTGAAGTCCCACAGCAGAATTATAAAAGCAAGATTCATAAATTCATAAATGGTGCCAGAAACAAAAGCACAAAATTCTGTTTAACAAATGGCCTGAATTGTTTAGTGAACTGCATTATTTAAACCATATTGTCAGATAAAATAATATTTCATAGTAGATAGTGCCAGTGCAAACTTCAAATGTCTAAAACTGGAAATATGTATAAAAACCAAACTCAAAGAGATATGTCTTCTTATTTTGACAAAAATTTTAAACACAAGCATGAAATTACCTATAAAATGTTGCTATGATGAAGCAAAGTTTCTAAATTATCAGTAATATGAATCAACTTTGTATCAGCAGTGCTAATTAAAAAGTATCATTGTGTGCTCCAAGATAATATTTGAATAATTATTGTCATTTTAAGAGGCAGAGAATGTTAACCCCAACATATAAAATGTACAGGAAGTTAATTACTAAAAATATTGTGGATATTTTTTAAAATTTTGTGATAATTTAGCTAACTATATACTTTTTAGAATGCATAAGTTGTGATTTATCATTTTAAGTATGAATTTTCATGTGTAATTTAAAATTGTATTAGTAACTTTACTTTTTTCATAAAGAAAATCCCTTAATTATGAAAACTTCAAGTTCTGCACAACATAAACTCACTCCTAATCCTCTCCTTTCTTGAGAATTTTAATTCAATTGAGCAAGTTTACCCATTGTAAGATTCACATAGTGAATCAGTTACTTGCACGCTTAGATCTAAGTTCAAATTATATACTTACATGGAAAATAACTCTTACTATGTAGAAAACTAATAGAAATTCATGCTTCTTTATTTTAGAGATTTTATATTTTATTCATTGAGAGTATCTCTTAGCATGAATTTAGACATCAGATTTTGAAGAAGATGTTTAAAAATGAAATGCACGTAATTATGATCTATTGGTCTATAACCCTGCTTCATGAAGAATGACATCTAGCACTTACTAATAATAAAATTCTTAATCAAGATAACCTATTTTTACCTCTTGGTAATATTTTCTTGTGGCCTGTTGCCTTGGCATTGTCAATGGATTTATATAAAGGTTAAGAACACTACAAATGATCCCAGGCCTACTCTATTAAGAACAGTAATCCTGCATATGAATTAAAAAAAAAAACCATCTGGAATATATTGTCCTCCCATTCTAGCAACCACTACACATAAAAATAAGTAAAAGAAGTGTCCGTGAAGTATTGTGAAATGAGTGTGAAATTTGAGATATGAAAAATTTTAAAGATCCTGATAATTCATAGTCTTAGCGGTGACTCATATAAAAATACAATCACTTACTTCCCTTATTATACCCAACATCTCCATCATAATAAAAGGACTCAAGAAGATTAAGGAAAGGGGATACAAAGTAAACAAAACACACAACAGTTCTTTGTGGATAATGTGGCAAGTGGAGCAAAATATACTAAAGTAAGCATAACATTCTTAACGTTTTCAACCTGTCATCCTTTCTCCTTGCTACAAATTATTAAAAATATTCCAGCATGTGGCATAGCACACTCTGGTGGTGGGCAAGTGTAGCAGCACTGCATGAATATAACAATAACTGGATTCTATTGTCAAAAGATAAATAAATCCCTAAAAATCAATTAATTGATAAATAGGCTAACAAGCCCTATCTCAAGAGTAAATCTTAATGAGCTACTATAATATACTATACTCAGTAATCCGTTAAAACAGATGATGACTTTGTGAGGGCAACATTGTGGTAACCTTTCATTTTTATGTTGATTCAAAATTAAAATGACTATAATTAAAATCATGCTCTATCGACTTTTAGTGATCTGTTCACTGTCAAAATTAAGCATAACTGGCAAAAAAATTAACCTGGCATGTTAAGTAGCACAAAGGGAAAACTACTGGTGCCTTAATGGAACCTTCACTAGCCATGCTAAAGAAGAATCTATGAAAAGTGATGGATGAAGTACATTTCAAACAGATGCCTTTACAATTTTACTTCATATATGGTATTTGGGGTCTGCTCTGAATTTCTCAGATGATGTGAGTGTTATTATCCCCCTGCAAGTACTCATCCTTGATTTGGCAGTAAAATCAGGTTAGTGTTGGCAGTGGACTTGAACCTCTCTGATAGTGTTGACTCTAAGTCCCATGATTCAGAAAAGTAAAGGTCAAAGGGTACCATTTCGAAAGTTCCAATGAGTTTCTTGCTTTTCCCTAAATATCCAAAAGTGACTGAGAGCCTAGAAGTATCTTACCTGCTTCAAAATATGCATTTGATGCTGCAGAGCTTATCAGTCATTCCAAGCACAATTATGAATTTTGGGCCCAAGATTCATCACTAATTCAGACTTCCTTCCTCCAGCTGCTACATATCCCCAACACACATACTGTCTCTTCTTTGTTCCCTTCTCCCAGAGAGCTGGAACAGTCACATAACAAGACACATCAAGAAGAATAAAGGTTCCTCCAAAAGACTTTAGGTCTCCAGTTACAGTAAAGACTATACAAAAACACATCCCAATTGTGACAATGATCACTATTGCACTGGACTAACTTATGTCACAACACATAACTATTGATATGCCTTGGCCTTCTTATTCCATTCCCAGCAGAACAAGAGACAACTCTTATAGCTCTCTGTCATTTTCATTATTTTCTGTCTTAGGAAGACTAGGGAAAAATTGAAACCTTGAAGCATGGTGATATAGAATCTATTTCTCCTGGATATTTCTCTCTGAAGAAGGTGTGTTTCATTTTACTCCTCATTTTTAATTGATTTTTTTCAAGTCAAAAGATCTACACACTTATAATATGATAATTCTGAACATTAATATTAATGCCTAGTCTAAATTCTTAAATCTTTTTTAAACATAGGTTTTTATTATCTAAAAGAAAGCTTAGTAAAATTCTCGAGCCCTAACAATTTAAATTATTCCACTAGATACTTTAGAAATATTATTGTTGTTGTTGTTGTTTGTTTTTTTGGGTCACACCCGGCAGTGCTCAGGAATTACTCCTGGCTTTACGTTCAGCAATAGCTCCTGGCAGCTCGGGGGACCATATGGGATGCTGGAATTCGAACCACCATCCTTCTGCATGCAAGGCAAATGCCCTACCTCTGTGCTATCTCACCAACCCCTGGAAATAATATTTTTACTAGTTTAATATACATTTACCTATTAGAAACCTAATATACTAGAGGAAAGCTTACATAAGCTTCTGATTTTAAAGGCTTCATGAATCAGAAATTGTTCACAAGAATATGACATTTGAACTATGAGGAAGTCCAAGATGCTATGATGGTGTCTTGTCATGAAGGATTTTCCTTCTTTGGGGTTTCATGTATATTGTTCCTTTTTCCTGAAAGGCATTTGGCTACTCTGAAAACTAAGCACATTTATGTCTTAGATTAAAGCACACTTTTTCAGAATATTTTTATCTCTTAATTTCAGTTTGAATCCACCTACTGAACTCTTTCTTTTGCTGGGCTTAAAATAGCAAGTATAAAAATATTATTACAAATTTATTATTATTTACTATAACTTATTATTGGATCAATCTTTATAAATCCCTTTTACCATGACTGTGTAACTATATGTTTCATTGTTATATGCATAAAATATATGGAAGGGGAAGAGAATATTTGGAATATCTTAGAACATTTGAAATATCTTCAAGGATTTCTGGACATCAGCAAGCAGGCATAGAAGTCAAGGATGGAATGGTATTTAAGAAAGAAGAAAACAAGTAGAGCCTCACATTCATGAGAGCAAGCAGAGCACATTCAGGAATTAATGGGTTAATAGATCTTAAAGTTTTGAACTCCAAAGAGAGTAGATGGTAAAATTGGAAACCAAGAAGATACCAGATAACTAAGTGGCATTGAGCCAAGAAATTTAAACATTACCCCTGTTTGTTTGGCAGCCACTCAAGACTTAAGTAAGAAAGTGTTGTGATATAACGTTAAGAAATGTGGCTCTAGAAATAGTGAGAAAAAGAATAAATTTGTTGTTGGGAACTTGACCAGAACATTATTAAGAAATTTTAAATCCTGGTAGAGCCTGAAAATATAGAGGAAAGTATATATCTTAATAATATTAGGGGAAAAATGGTCTGACTCTACAACTAAACATGAAAAAAATTTTCAAAAATTAATGTTGCTGCTGAATCTTCCCAGGTAGATTGTTCTGGGCTGAAAACCCTGAGGGAAAAAAAAAACTTCCTCAAAGTGGGGCAGGAAAGATTCCCTTTTCTGCCTAAAGGTATAACAGACTCCAGCCATATGACACCCTCCAATACAGAAATGGCCCAGCTCCACAACAACCTGACCTCATCTAACTGCCACGTTAACAAATCATTCCAACTCTATAGCCCCTGTACTATATAGCTGCATATACAATACCTCAAAATTTTAGCACTGTAATCCCAATAGGATCACAGTAAATCTCTGGGAAGTTATCTACAAAACCACTAAGTTCACTAACTGAATAAATTTAGATTCAACTCGTCCCAACCAGTCTAGTAAATCCTCAGACAATGACTTAGTAAAACCAGTGAGAGATATAATAGTGATCATACGTTGATATTTTATTGCCCTAAGCTTTGATAATTTTGTCTTTGTGTTGTAGCTTATGAAGTAAATTTATGCCTACAAAAGATAAGGCTGTGATGATAGTGGAAAAGAAATTGGTGAAGAAAGGGTACACTGGTGGTGGCATTGGTGTTGAGATATTTAATGCCTGAAAGAATATTGTAAACAATTGGTGAATCACGGTGTTAAAAAAAGTTAAGAAAAAAAGAACACCAGAGAAGCAGAATTAAGTTATTTATAATTGTATGGATATGGTTGGTACAGAAAGGGAGTGGTCATGAAGTAGAATTCCATGGTTCTATTGATGGGTGCTGTACTCTTTATTAGAGGTTATCACAGCAAAATATGCCTTGAATGGCTAAAATAATGTGTTGTCGCAGTGCTGGAGAAATAGTTCAGTGGGTAGAGGATTTGCCTTGGATGTAGCCATCTGTATTCAGTCTTCCACACCCTATATGGACCCTGATCTCCAATAGGAGTAACCCTTAAGTGAAGGGCCAGGAGTAAGTCCAGACTAGCGTTGGACCAAAATGAAAGAAAAAGAAAAAATTTACAGTGCTGCTTTCCTAACAGGGTGGCTAAAAAAATGTGTTCCATGTTTCTCCCTAATTTTGAACTGTTTTATAGTAATCTTTATCCTTATATGGATTATAGACACATTATCATCACTACTTTCACATTCACATATTCTCCCCACGTATCCATAATTGTTTAATCCCCTTTTGACAGTGGTACTAATCATATTGAATTATGTTCTTTTATAATGGCACCATCTTTAATAAATAAATGTACATTTCAACAACCCTATTTCCAACTAGGTTGATATTCTGAGATGTTGGAAGCCAGAAATTCAAAATATAATTGGGGCTGGAAAGCACAATAACACCCATAAAAACTATTGGGCACAATTTATCTGTAAAGTGGCTTTCAGAGAAGTTACATATTCTTTAGAGAAATTTGAAAAAGTGCTGCACACACTGAAAATTGCTGGGTACTAGATGTATTACTTTTGATAAAGCATTAATCCTTTAATTAATCCATTAATTCTTACTAAACACTAAAACAAAGTAATAGGCTTTGGTAGATTTCTTAAAACTACTTTTAGGCTATCACAATCTCTCATTGTCAATCATAACGATTTTATAATGGTTTTATGAGAAAGAATTTTATTCAACTCTGGGGCTGAAGTCATAGCACAGCGATAGGGCATTTGCCTTGCACGCAGCTGACCCAGGACAGACCTCAGTTCGATCCCTGGCATTCCATATGGTCCCCCAAGCCAGGAGTGATTTCTGAGCACATAGCCAAAAGTAACCCCTGAGCGTCACCGGGTGTTGCCCAAAAAAACAAAAAAATCCAACAAGTCAGATTGTGGCAATCATTATCTAATTTGTCATCAAACCATCAGCCTGGGCCAGTGCTTTAAGACCTTGAGGTGGTTTATTGTCCCTCCCAAGTTTCATTTAGTTTCTATGACCTTCATCTCAGAGCCTGTGATGTGACTGGATACAGAGGTGTCTCGGGGTAAATGAGAAATCCTATGCTTCTGCCCCCACCTGATATACCTCTCCCAGTGTTCCTGCATATCTGTTTTTAATGAAATCCTGTCTTACATTTTTTATTGGCTTCAAAGTTTCTATCATCTTAGTACTGAATCTGTAAATACTGACATATTTCTAAATCTCATTCCCCACCTGAGAAAAGAGATAAAAGCTTAGTCTTTCTTTTGATCTGTCTAGCACAATGCTAAAGTCAGAGCCATCAAACTGATGATATTTTACTTTAGTTTCTTTGAGGCTTTGTTGTTCATACATGATTGTTCCAAATAGAATTATAACAAAGCTCTTTTTCTTCCTTGAACTTCCTCCAAGCATAATGCCCTCATGCCTAATTTCTTCCTCATAATATAATAATAAATATATGCATAACACTTTATATAAATTCTATATTGGTTAGTTTTTTAATCCCATGAGGTACTTACAGCCCCTGTGAACCATCATCCAGTGGCTAGAAGGGTTTACCAGAAATCTCCAATATGCAATGGTGATGTGCTTTTTAATTATTGTTTATTTAACTAATAAAATCAGATAATATGCTTCATTCAATGAAACTGAAATAGAAAACAGAAGGTTCTCTTGCATCATTTAAAATTCTTTGTTTTCCTTCCCAAGATAATGATGCAATTCAACCAGATTGTCTCAACAATCATTATAAATAATCTCTATACCAGAATTCCCACCTTGCTCATCAAAAAATAGGGACAACATTTTTGGGACATATTATCTACTCCCTGACTCAGAGCCAATGAAGCTATATGAAATTTTAAGTGTACCATTCTTAAAATTAAGTGGCTGCCAAAATAGAGAGGACCTATATTGTGAATCACTGAAGAGAATAATTATAAAGGGTTTGGGTTGGCTGCATTCTGCAGAGGTAATAGCATTATGGAAGGAGAAAAGTAAGAAAGTGAAGTTATAAAAATAAAAATCAATTTTATAGAAAATTATAGGACACTGTATTTCCTGGGTGGCCTCATAAATTGAATAGGTCTCTTTGGACAAAGAGATGACTAGGTAAACAACTGAAAAAATTCCTAGGAATACGTTTTTATTTCTAGAGGTCATTATGTTTATTTTGCCTTCCAACCAAAAGTCAATGAAATCATCAAGTCCATTGATTTAGTTGAAGCAATATGTCAATACACAAAAAGGGGGGGAGGAAAAAAACAATAAAATTTGCAGGGAAGAGCTATTTTAAACAGGCCAATATTTGCTGAAATTGAACTCCCTTTCTCTCACCAAGGAGGTACTCCTCTCAGGCTAATTTTAACTCTGGCTCTCACAGCTCCCTACACCTGAAATGACATGACATTCAGGTTAACTATGTAAGTTATTCTACCTTTGTGTAGGTGTCTAAGAAGCTTTTGTATAACCTATTAGAAAAATCAGACTTTTCTTTGACTGTGCATATCAGATTTAGACACTTCAAAACTCTTACAAGACTCTTTGCCAGATACATTGTCCCCAGTGAATTTTTCTGGCCCTTTTATTCTGGCTTAATAACTCTGAAATATCATTCAACTACTGCTCCTCTTTTGAGATATCTCAAAAGACAAACCAAATTAGCAAATGAGGAGATGCTTTTATTAATGTGACACTTTTATTTATTACTCATTCCAGTCTGTAGTATAAACATATCCTCACTTCAATAGTGAGTTTAAAGTTAATATACAATCATTCTGGGTGTGTAACTCAATAGTAGAGTACCTGCCTTTAAAGAGAACCTGGGTTAGATTCCCAGGCAACACATATATAAACACACACACACAAACACACACATACACACGCTATTGATTCTTAAAATTACTGTAGAGTTTAGAGAAATGTTTGGTCCTTTTATCATTTAAATGTGCTTATCTTTAAAGGAATGGTCTACTGAGGTCGTTTGGAAAGATAAAAACCCAGAGATTAAAATTGCATCACATTTTTATTATGACATAAGTAGTTTATAATATAGAATCTCAGGAGTATATTCCTATGAAGTACACCTTAATACTTCTTTATGTATATAGGATTAACCACACCTATCACCAATGTTCTAGTACCATCCCACCACCAGAAATACCAGAGGTATATTTTGGAAGCTAAAAATGCTTCCCAGAGAAATTCCTTACATTCCCCTATGCATGGACAAATGAATTGTAGATGATCCCAGCAGTGATTCCAGCAAAGCATCAATCCATGATCTAATGAAAATGGGCAAGAGACTTGCACTTTGTTTTGTCTTGGATAAATTAAATATATTTGAAATGAATCCAAAAAATAACAGCTGAGAAGCACCATAGTAGAATTTAACTTTTATTTCTAAGTAAAAAAAAAAGATGTAAAGGGTTGAAATATTGAGCAATATACAGCAAAATCGAGATTATTGACCAATAGATAAAAAAGACAAAAGATTCTAGACAATGCAAACATAAGTATAAGCAGTTCCAGAAGAAATGCTACCAAAGGCTTTGCCAGAAATTGCCTGGCTTCCTGAGTCTTCCTTTCTATCTGTAAACATAGAAGTGCCTACATGCTGGCCACATTCTGGTCCAGAGCAGAAAACATGTCATAGAATCCTTAGAAGGGTCACAATATATCTTAATAAAATCCTGTTTTTTTTACTGTGTATTTTCTTATTAAATTTGCTATCCAGGTATTGTGTCATCACTGATTGCTTTTATCTGACCTTCTGAGCCAATTTTTAGATTCTTGTATTTTACTTTTTTCCCCTATATGTATTTCCCAAACTCTAGCATTCTTTCCTTTTGGTGAAAAATTGAGACAACACCAGTTGTCAACACTATCTAGATTTCAGTTGTACTATTTTTCATCTCAAGAACTGTCATACACTCCTATCGTCAAACGTCCAGTCACCATCCACCAACAATCCATCAGTCCCTCCATGACTTCTTTAGACTTTAGCAGCTGTTTGAATCTCCCTCTTGGCATATTCATCAGGCCCTACTCACTGTAACCCTGGTCCTTGCAGTGAGGAGCACAAAACAAAGCACTGAAAGATCACAGAGGGATTATTTATTACTGTAGATATATGCTTCTGTGCTAGATAAGATCTAAGATAATAAGAGTCAGATAAAAATACCAACCTGTAAAAAATTTTACTGTAGGTCAAGAGCAATACTACAGTGCATTTGGCACTTGCATTTGGTGTGGTCAATCTGGGTCCAATCCCTGGCATCTCATGGTAATCCTTAAGCACTTCTAGAAGTAATTCCTGAGTGTGGAGCCAGAAGTGACCCCTGAGAAGTTCATGGGTGTGGCCCAGATTAAAAATAGAAAAAATATTCCTACCTTTATTAGGGGAGAAAAATTCGAGTCATAATTAAAGTAACTTAAGAAGTAAAAAGTGGGTAGTAATAAGTATGAAGACTAGTAGAAGATGTAGAGTAGGGTCTGATGTTACAGTCACAGGACTGTTAAACACTGCTCAGGAAGTCTGGGGATTCCACAAGTGACTTTCAACAAATCATACCACTGTTAATAAGTGGTAGTAATAAAACTTAATAGGGGTAGGGTTATTTTTAAGATACTAAATGGGATATGGCACAGATGTATGTGTATACATGTATTCGGCTCTTTGTGCTAAATTTTATATGTTCTGATTCCATTAACTGAATAATTGCTTATAGTAGAATGGTGACAAGTAAATTAAGTTAAGCCATACAATAACATTTTAGTTTTCTTATTTATCATTATGTCTTAAAAACATTAACTCCACTGTGAACAACCAAGAAAATAAGTACAATGAAAATAGCTACTTCGGCCCCCATAGAGAATAAGCCCAGCTACAACTGAATTGGTGAAATTAAATGTTAACAAAGTCATAGCAAGCTCTCCCCACAAAATATTAAATACAAAAATGCATAAAATCACAGTTATGTGTGATCGTGGGCTGATTAGTCATTAGTCCATTGAGATGTCTTATTTAAGAGTAATTAATGAGCGATTTTAGGTGAGATGGTCCTGAAGAACCAGATGCCAGGTAAAGTGTGAGAAATAGAATCCCCCAGTGGTTCAATGCAAGGGTTTAAGGATATGATGCTTCTGGGTTCCTGTGATGCCAGAGATTATCTGTGATGCAAACCACATTGTACACATTGTATATATTTAGCAACAATGTTTGGGGAAAATATGTGGTTCTGGGAATCAAATCTGGGTCAGGAACATGCTAGGCATGTACCCAACCACTGACCTATCTCCTGGGTCTATGGGGCCACATTTCTTAAATTAATTATGTACAATGAAATATTTAACAATACAGACAAAGACTTTAATATTGCTTGGAAAAATTATTGATTAAGTGACTAAAGAAATTTATCTAGAATAAAATCTATTCAAAGACAGCCAGGTTGGCCAATTGTGGGTGGAACTTATATAACTGGTTGTTTCTTCTTCATCCATCACCCAATACCAGTTATATGACAAGGAATGATGAGGTTAAAGGCTACTGCAACTGATTTTATCTCCCTTTTTTCCTGTATTTTAGACTCTGCAACATCCATCCTAGGAATTCAACGCTTAGAAGAATGGAGAGCTATCTCCATTGAAGAATAAATTCAGAGCCAATGATTTATCAGCTCAAAAGTTTTAGTCAGGCTGGTGGAAATCCTGTATCTGTCAAAGTGACCAATTAGCATAAGAGAGATTATATAGCTGTTCTCAGGAAGATATCAAGGGAACTGAAAACTGTATCTAGCAATTCTTCCTCTCATCAGTAAAACTCTTTTAGGAAGAGGCTCTAAACATTATCAAAGGTCCTAGTGGGTAACCACGTTCATCTAGAGGCAAGCATGCACTGAAAATTGTGTATGTTAGCTTGCCTTTGTAAAAGCTTTACACTGAAGTGGGAAAAAAAATCTTTGTAAACTAATGCAAAAAATCTTCAAAAGGATAATAAGGCATAAGCAAATAGAATTGCCAACTTGTAGAAAAGAAAGCCTAACTATAACAAGTTACTTTCACATCCAATTTAAGCTTGAAAAGTGTCTCTGATTCAATTGCCTATAAAAATAAGTAATTAAATATATAAATAATAAAAAGTAAAATAACTCAAGTAGAGAAAGAAAAAATTATCTCACTCATTTGTGATATAGAGAATAATGGGCAAATTAAATAAGATAAAATAAACATATAAGTCCATATGTGGTTTGCAACAAGAAAGGAGGAAAGAGATGGATAAGTTGAAACAAAAGATATAACTATAACATAAAGGATAGAATTAAGCTTTTGGAACTAATATGAATTCTGTGTATATATGCTATTTCTTAACAACACATGCCTAATATGTTATATTAAGTTATAAGTATTTATATAATATTATGAAGCAATGTTGCTTTAATAAAAAGTAATCAAAGTTGCTGATATTTTTATTGGAAGCAAATTGAAATTGACAACTAGGTTTTCAATTCCCTTTGAAAACGTGAAATTCTCAATAACACTGAGAAGTTATCGAGTCAGGACAAAAGCTAAGGGCAGTGGTGAAACATCGGCCTGAAACCAACTTTGATTATTGTGCATTTTCATAAACATCTGCTCGCTGTTTACCAGAAAATATTTAAACACAGTGGTCAATGTGTATGACTGGGGTCTACCACTAGCTGATCTCATAAAACTTTAATTAAAAAAATATTTACAGGCCAAAGTGATTGCACTGTGGGTAAGGTGCTCACCTTACACGTGGCTGATCTGGGTTCTATCCCTGGCATCCCATATCATCCCCCGAGCCTGCCAAGAGCAATGATTTCTGAGCACAGAGCCAGGAGTAATAGCTGAGCATCACTAGGTATGGCCCCCCCAAATATCAAAAAGAATATTTATTGATCAACTATCCCTCTGAGAATCTCATGTATTCTTGCAATTTTACCTGAATGGGAAAAATAAAGATGAAATATAAATTTTGCCAGAAACTTAGGGAATTCATGGACCAGAGCCTAACTCATATGAGTGCACAATTTATCTGGTAAGAGAAATAATTTTCTGAAGAACATTTCAAAATGTATAAAGAGTAAAGAATGGTGCTCGCTTCGGCAGCACATATACTAAAACTGGAAGGTATACAGAGAAGATTAGCATGGCCCCTGCACAAGGATGACACGCTTGAAGCGTTTCATATTAGAAAGAAAGAAAGAAAGAAAGAAAGAAAAGAAAGAAAGAAAGAAAGAAAAGAAGAAAAGAAGGAAAAAGAAAGAAAGAAAGAAAAGAAAGAAAGAAAGAAGAAAGAAAGAAAGAAAGAAAAGAAAGAAAGAAAGAAAGAAAGAAGAGAGAGAGAGAGAGAGAGAGAGAAAGAAAGAAGAGGAAGAAAGAAAGAGAAGAAGAAAGAAAAAGAAAGAAGAAGAAAGAAAGAAAGATAAAGAAGAAAGAAAGAAAGAAAGAAGAAAGAAGAAAAAGAAGAAAGAAAGAAAAGAAAGAAAGAAAAAAAGAGAAAGAAAGAAAGAAAGAAGAAAGAAGAAAGAAAGAAAGAAAGTAAGAAAGAAAGAAAGATAATAAAGAAAGAAAAAGAAAGAAAGAGACAGAGAGAGAGAAAGAAAGAAAGAAAGAAAGAAAGAAAGAAAGAAAGAAAGAAAGAAAGAAAGAAAGAAAGAAAGAAAGAAAGAAAGAAAGAAAGAAAGAAAGAAAGAAAGAAAGAAGAAAGAAAGAAAGAAAGAAGAAAGAAAGAAAGAAAGAAAGAAAGAAAGAAAGAAAGAAAGAAAGAAAGAAAGAAAGAAAGAAAGAAAGAAAGAAAGAAAGAAAGAAAGAAAGAAAGAAAGAAAGAAAGAAAGAAAGAAAGAAAGAAAGAAAGAAAGAAAGAAAGAAAAATAAGGTGCTGAGAGTCACCACCCAAAGATCAATAAAATATCTTGACTTGGAAACCTTAACTCTTTAATTATGAATGCATACTTTAATGAAAGTAATTTATTGGGTTTTATTAGGTAGTTGTGAAACATGGAAAGCTGAGAGAGAGTGAGTGAGAGAGAGAGAGAGAGAGAGAGAGAGAGAGAGAGAGAGAGAGAGAGAGAGAGAGAGAGAGAGAATTGAAGTCTGCAAGCTGGGGCCAAGCCATGCCATGTATTTTATTGTTTTGCTTGGATTCAAAAACAAAAGCATTTTGAGCACTTATTACATGCAAGTCAGTGTTC
Organism: Suncus etruscus; assembly: GCF_024139225.1. Classification (NCBI taxonomy): domain Eukaryota; kingdom Metazoa; phylum Chordata; class Mammalia; order Eulipotyphla; family Soricidae; genus Suncus; species Suncus etruscus. The sequence continues at coordinate 145,537,822 of NC_064848.1, read as the reverse complement.
CATGTTGTAAGCCAGTGATTTTCAGATCCAACTTTCCATAAAAATTACCTTGGTGAGCATTTAAAAAAATATTCTTGAAACTCCCTATAAAACTTCTAAAGCAGAAGCTTAAGTTGCACCCAAGTCTTACTTTTTAAAAAGGAATCTGTGGGGCAGCTATTTTGGAAAGTTATGCTACGGAGATACAGTTTCTGCCCTATGTTCTCTTCAGCACAATTTTTTAGAAAATGCAGAAGTATAGATATGATATTAAAAATCAAGTGTTTAATAACTATACAGCAATATAAGGACTATAATGATGTGATAAATAATGTACTTTTGCATAATGGCCTTTTGACAAAGCACTGAGAAGTACAAGTTTTATTTTTAGTAAATTCTTTAATCAAATCACCCTGAAATACAGTTACAAAGTTGTTCATGATTAAATGTCAGTCATTTAATGTACAACATCTGGACCTTCACCAGGACTTATTTCCAGCCCTAATGTCCCCAATTTTCCTCCCACACTCCACCCTACCTGACTCTATGGCAGACATTTTTCTTCTCTCTTCTCTCTCTCTTCTTTCACTCTCTTTCTCCTCTTCTCTCTCTTTCTCTTTCTCTCTCTCTCTATTTCCCCCCCCTTTTAGATACTATGGTTTGCAATATTGCTACTGAAGGGGTATAATGCATATCACATTGCCTTTTTTCAGCACCCAGTTCTTGTTCAAATCCAACTAGCATTGTCATAATGGTTCCCTTTCTACCCAATCTGAACTCCCCCCCTCTTTGTGGCAAAGTGAAGTTACTATATAAAATCTGAACAGGACAAAAAAGTCTCTGTTCTTAAACACTTAAATTCAAACAGAAATATGTAGTTGTAGAAAGCAAAGCTGTGAAGAGCAAAAAGTTCAAATAACTAAAAAGATTTAGCTGTCTCCAAAATTATTTCCCCAGTAGATTTAACTATGTAAATTATTCTCCAAATAATAATTAGCGCAGAACTAATGATTCAGCTACATTCATAGTAATAAAAAGCATATTAGTAAACATTAACATCTTTCATATTTTAAGAGCTCCTAAAAATTAAATTTCATTTTAATTTGTCTATATAATTAAATTGACTGCATTTGCCTGGTAGTAATCTAAAATTTTGATAACAAATTAGAAATAAGCACTTCGTGTTATGAAAATGAATGGGAAAAAAGGCATCAATTTACAATAAGAAACAAAGTTTTCAGTGCATTATTTAGCTTTTATATGCAAATCCCAAATTCTGGGCATTGTTTTTTGTTCTTATCTCTGTTCTGACTTTGCTCAGTAACCTCCATGTTACTCCCCAAGTTGGGAACAGGCACTGGTTATTTAACAGCAAATTCACTTGACATCTTGATTTTTGGAGACTGGCTGTCATGTAGTTCTCCAGAAAACTTCATAAAATACCTATTTTTTCCATTCTAATTCCTCCCCCCAAGAAAAATTTTCTCACTGCTTTGTGCCCATCTTATACCTCATAACCTACAGTTATCTCCAGTCAACATAAATTTCCTTATGTGGACATTATTTCTAACAAAATTTTATTCGCACTTGTATACCCATTAAACTTGTACAATTCCCAGTAGTTTTTTGAGATATTTATAAATGAATCATGTTACATTTTCCTTTTTAATTGTAACTCATCACAGAGATATTTACCTTCAGAAATGCAAAACAAATTTTAGTTTTGGTTTTTGGACCACACCTGATGGCTCTTAATGGTTTCTTCTGGCTCAGTACTCAGAAATCACTTCTGGTGGGTCCTGAGGGATTGAACCCAGGTCTGGCCCAAGTTGATCACATGCAAGGCAAATGCCCTACTCTCTAGTTCAGAAGTACAAAATTTGACATAAAGTATCATATTCATATGCAAAAAAAATGTGGAGTGCTGAAAATCGATTTGAACAAGTACATAAATTACTTTCAAATGTTGGAAACTTTTTTGTTGTTTTTTTTTAAATTTTAAAAGAAAGTTGCAAAACCTTTATATTAACAATGAAGCTAACATAAAGAACATCTTAACTGGATTTTATGAAACTGAATACTGACTGTACTTGCCAATTAAATAAGAAATCAAACCCTTGATATCATAGAATGTTTTTAAAGAGATATTCAATCAATCAATATTCATAATTTACAGGCTAGGAATTAAAAACACCACAAAGTATTTCCAAATTCTCTACCTGAAGAACATAGAAGCATTAAGACAGAAAGTTATGTCTACCTCACTATTTGTTGCAGCATTACTTAAAACTGCTAAAACTGGCAAGCAGTTAAATGACTTTTGATATATGATTGGATAACAAAAATGGGTACATTTATACAATAGACTATTATGCTGCAAAAGTAGAATATAAAAATATAATTTTGTTATTTGAAATAAAACAAATGGAACTCAAAAATGTATACAAAGTGAAGTCAGAAAGAAAAAAATGAATTTCATCCTATATGATATTAATAGCTTACAAAATTTGTGATAGCATACAAAATCAAAAAAGAAAACAGTGTGCATAAAACTTAGGTCACTAGAGAATAAGAAGGGGGAAGTGTATAAGGTAATGAGGTGGCAAAAAATAAAGGAGGAAAGAGGGAAGGAAGGAAGGAAGGAAGGAAGGAAGGAAGGAAGGAAGGAAGGAAGGAAGGAAGGAAGGAAGGAAGGAAGGAAGGAAGGAAGGAAGGAAGGAAGGAAGGAAGGAAGGAAGGGAGGGAGGGAGGGAGGGAGGAAGGAAGGTAGGAGGGAAGGAAGGAAGGAAGGAAGGAAGGAAGGAAGGAGGGAAGGAAGGAGGAGGGAGGGAGGGAGGGAGGGAGGGGAAGGGAAGGAAGGAAGGAAGGAAGGAAGGAAGGAAGGAAGGAAGGAAGGAAAGGAAGGAAGGAAGGAAGGAAGGAAGGGGGAGGGAGGGATGGAGGGATGGAGGGAAGGAGCGAAGGAAGGAAGGAAGGAAGGAAGGAAGGAAGGAAGGGGGAGGGAGGGAGGGATGGAGGGAAGGAGCGAAGGAAGGAAGGAAGGAAGGAAGAGAGGGAGGGAGGGAGGGAAGGAAGGAAGAAAGGAAGAGAGGGAGGGAGGGAAGGAAGGAAGAGAGGGAGGGAGGGAAGGAATGAAGGAAGAGAGGGAGGGAAGGAAGGAAGGAAGGAAGAGAGGGAGGGAGGGAAGGAAGGAAGGAAGGGAGGGAGAGAGGGAGGGAAGGAAGGAAGGAAGGAAGGAAGGAAGGAAGGGAGGAAGGAAGGAAGGAAGGAAGGAAGAGAGGGAGGAAGAGAGGGAGGGAGGGAGGGAGGAAGGGAGGGAGGGAGGGAGGGAGGAAGGGAGGGAGGTAAGGAAGAAAGGGAGGGAGGAAGGGAGGGAGGGAAGGAAGGGAGGGAGGGATGAAGGGAGAGAGAAAGGGAGGGAGGAAGGACAGGAGGAAGAGACAGAGGAAGGGAGGGAGGAAGGAAAGAAGGAAGGGAGGAAGGGAGGGAGGAAGGGAGGAGGAAGGAAGGAGGGAGGGAGGAAGGGAGGAAGAAAGGAGGGAGGGAAGGAAGGCAGGAAGGCAGGAAGGAAGGAAGGAAGGAAGGAAGGAAGGAAGGAAGGGAAGGAAGGAAGGAAGGAAGGAAGGAAGGAAGGAAGGAAGGAAGGTAGAAGGAAGGAAGGAAGGAAGGAAGGAAGGAAGGAAGGAAGGAAGGAAGGAAGGAAGGAAGGAAGGAAGGAAGGAAATTTCCAAACTCATACCATGAATCTCATTGCTTAATGTCAGTCTTCCAAAAGCATAGCAGAAAATGGGATCTCTGGGCAAACTGCTTTACAAAGTAGTTCCTATAATTTGTCAGAGGTTTCTCACCCATACCCTCATATAAAAAACCATTGAATTGAAACCTCTAATGACTTTAGTTCTCATCATATTCCCTGTTTCTCGAGTGAAAAAAAAAAACAACACTTGACTGGGGAAATTTCTGTTATGTAGGTCGTATAAAGAAGATGATTAGTAAATTGGCATAATAATAATTTTAAGCCTTTTCTTGTACTTATAATATAAAACTTAGTGAATATTTTTAGCATTTTTCTACCCAATAAAGTAGTCCTGGATATCCACAAAGTAAATAACTAAATATATGATCCCTAAGCCAAAGTCTCAATTTATCAAGGAAGCCTTCTGTAGACTATCCCAAAGGACTCTGCTTCAGCTTGAATGTAGAACCAGAAAAAGATCTTTGAAGACATAGCTCCAGATAACCCTGATGTGATGCAAGAAGATCCCATGGACTTACACAGAGAAATGGACAGACCAAATTAATACCAGGCTATGAGATTATTTGGTATCTGAAATTAAGGTAAGCTCCCTCTATAGAAGTATAATTACATCATACCAAAAAACCTAACTGTACACAAAAATGGGTGTGGACACATCCACTTATGAAATCTGATCTCATTTCAAGATCTCCCCTCAAAAACTAACCAAATACCAGAGAAAGATGTGAAAGAAATGAAGCAGAAAGAGCCCATCATGCAAAATACAACTAAAATATCATACATTTACCAATTTTATAATAATCCATGGCTATGTGATACATTCACAATGTTCTTAGTGACATAGAGGAGGAACCCTGTCTAGTGAGAACCCCTGACTTAATTAAGCCCCATTAGCTTCATTGTAAATCTTTCTCTGTTTGGAGTCAGGGTGAAGGAAGAGGTGATCAAACTGCAAAAAACAGCGAGGCATGTGTGGTAGCACATACTATGGAACAAAAACTATCATAATACCATATTAGAGTTTAATATAAGTTAGAAAATATTGGATTTTGATGATTACCACTAATAATTCTTTGATATTACCCAACAGAAATGTCAAATAGGAGATAAGAATAGTTTTAGGATAGTTCTCTGGAAGAAAGAAGTGTATGTGCAGATCTGAAAAAAGCCATCTATTTTGTCTCTATTAATATAGCATTAGCAAAAGCTTCTGATTTGTGGACTACATAAATTCTACTGGTTATAAAGATACTGCTATAGATAGAAAATACTGTTTAAATAGCTTGGCAAATGAGGTCCAGAGCCATCACGACACTTGATGTCACCAGATTGGCATAATGAGTAATAAGTACCTATGTGTTATACCTTAATCCCTTCAATAGTTTCCTGCCTGGGAAAAGAGGCAAAATCATCTCTTTGGTGTGTGTGGAGACATAATGAGATATCTATTGACTTAAAAAAAAACTCCAGCAAGGACATCCCAACCTTAGTAAAGCCAATCTGAATATTTCTGATGTTTGATTTTGCTGAGCACAGGGCATTTGGAACAATTTACAGAATCTTAATATGGTCAATTGGCCTCATTGGGTCATCACTACTGGCATTGGTTTGTTGCTCATTATATTGGCTACTGTTTTTCTTCCATGTTTGATTCAATTTCTTTCTTTTCATTTTTAAAGGTCATTCTGAATTACATTGCTATCTATTTAAAAAACATAAAGGGAGAGATGCCATAGATCCCCCCCCTTACAGCATGATGGCTGACTACCATTAGGACTGCTGTGGTGCAGGCCTAGCCTCCCCAACTGAAAAAGGGGTGCAATCCTGGAAGACACTGCTGAGAAAAGGCCAATTGTGTCTAGGCTAGTGCTTGGCAGGGTAGCAACAATGAGCTTATTAAACATTAATGTATAATGAGAATTAGCAATGCTGAGTAGATGAAAAAAGTGTCTGCCTTTGCCCCTTGTAGTTAAGGAACAATTGCTGGAACACATCCTACTTATGTTAAGCTGCTGCAAAAATTTACAATAATATTTTTGCTGCCTTTCCCAAGATGGTAGAATTTATAATAAAATTTTCATAATCTGGTAGAATCTACAATAATATTTTTGGCCAGTTACTTAGTAACATGTAGATTATGAGAATTTTGGTCTTTTAAGAATTGCATCTACTCCCTTTTACAATAGTTCCTAATAGAAAATGGCTAATATTTTGTTGATTATTTACTTTCATTTATTTATTATTATCATTACTAGTAAAAGTAACAGGTTAAGAGTAAAAGTAAGTATTTTTCTTGATTTCTATTAGGATAGATGAAACTTATAAATAATAGTAGAAATAATTTATTAAAATAATGTTTAGATAGCTGTCTAATAATTGTGGCTGATGATAATGTTTTAAACCCTGTGGCTAAATTTTATGTCATTCTTGACCTACCGAAATTTCTACTTTTGATAATATTTGCTTAAATATGAAGCAGAACTCCAAATAAAGTGTAACACAGTTCTGACAGCTCCAACTAATATTTCTGGTCTCCGAGTACCCACCCTGTGCCAATTCCTATCTCCCAACTTTCTATGCTAGAACCCCTTAAGACCCACTCAGTGCTGTCTGATTCAGCTGGTCTCTGGCAGAAAAGACATTACAGGAAGCTGTAATTTCAAGGGAAGCAATAGAATGTTAACTTGTTTAAGGTTCAAAGACAGTGGAAACTACTGAGCCCTTCACAGAGGGAGGGAGATAGGCGAGAAAGAAGGAGCATGATTGATCTCCATTCTAGAGCAGTTTGCTTGCCTTCATATTTCCCAGCTGTGCTACCGTCAGTCAAAGGCCTATACATCTGGGGAGACCAGATAAGACCCAATCCTTTCCTTGGAGTGTGTAGGTTGGAAGTGAGACTCTCTAATTTTAATGCAATGGTAAGTTTAGATGACCATGTGGGAGCTGATGGTGATCAACATGAAGATTGCAAGGAAAGTTCCTGCACAGTTGGCAAAATGAGAGCCCGCGGGATAATAGGGTAAGTCTGAGGCACTGATCTAGGTTAAAGATAGTGTGATGCATGACTGAGTAGCAATGGCAGTAAGTATAGAGGAGACAGAAGAACCTGAATCTGTAAGGAAGAAGGGGAGCACTTGCCCCTAATTCTACCCAGCTCCTAGGGAAATTACTCATTTATTATCCTTCTACCTTCCTGAGATAATCACCTACCCCGATTCCTCAAGGGCTGTGGTTTTATGGGCAGCTTTATATTCAAACTTACCTGACAGGCCTTGGAGAAAAGTCTGAGATGAAAGAACATTAAAGAAGAGAGCAGGGTTAAAAGGACCATCTTCTGATGTCTGGGTGCCTTTGTTAACTGCAATGTGATCAGTTGTGTGTACCAAATAGTTTGCAACTTCTAGAACAGGTGTGTGTGTGTGTGTGTGTGTGTGTGTGTGTGTGTGTGTGTGTGTGTGTGTGTGTGTGTGTGTGGGTGTGGGTGTGGGTGTGTGTGGGTGTGTGTGTCTAACAATTTATAACAATCCAAGCAACTCCTAACTTCACAGCCTGCCTTAGCCAAGCCTGTCTGGGTTTCTTCCTCCCTCCCAGATTTCCTTCAGGCTATCTCCTGTCAAAGGAGACAAGCTTCTGAACTCCCCTTAAAGTCTCTACCTGTTAGAGATGCAGACCTGCCTCCTGAGCCTGCTTAATTTCCCAAAGAGATGAATTTGCTTGTTTCAGAACAAGCACAGGAGCTACAAAGATTCCACCAAGCTAGCAGGGGACTGGGGAGCAGAGATAGACACTAGGTAAAAAATATAAAACAGAAAATGCAAGTGCACATATGCTGCCGGGGTAGCTGGTGCCTGAGCAGAGTCACCCTTATCTCCCCTCTTGAGATGTAGATTTTCCTTCTCTCCGGCTGGGTTGTGTACTGAGGCTCCCTCCACATTTGGAGAAGCCCTCACTCTCTCCTGAGTATCTGACTATTACTTTCTCTTTCTCATCCTTTCTATCTCCTTTTCAGTACTACAAATAAAATTGTTTGACTTAAGGAAAAAAGAAAACACAAAAAATCTTGCAGATTTGGCTGTGCCTTCCTTTCAACAATCAGAACAAGGATAACAAAGGCAAGGATAAAGAGAGATACAGACATAAAGATATAAATATAGATATAACTTATCCAAAAAGTGAAGTGAATATTGGTTTTCCTGAGTGGGAAAATCATAGAAATAGATCAATCTCCTACAAGTACTTTCAAAATGATATATAAGAGATTTCACAGTAATTTTAAACTTTTATTCTCACTTTAAATCATTTGAGAGGAAAACTGTGCCACTATCTCCTGTGATCACTTTGAAAAAGATATTAAGACCTAAAGAGGATGTGTGTTTAACTCAACAAAATGTAGCAGCCTATCTAGCACAAAATACTTATCTTCTTATTCCCAAACCAGTTTTCTTTTGATCTTTGCTTCTTATTTATACAATGAAAACAAATAACATAATGATCAAATAAATATCACAGACTAGGTTTATACATTAATTCAGTGCTATATGGGATTTCAGACGTTTGATTAATATCTGAGTCCCTCACATATTAGATAATAGCAATAATAATATTTACCTAATTTAGAGGTAAAGAGTCAGTAAAAAAAAAGCAAACTGTTAAAGATTGGCATACTAAGTATACTATAATTATAACTTTATATTATCATTATTACTATGAAATTAAAGCAGTAATTCATACCTGACACTTGGATTAATTATTTTTACTGAATTTGTAGGCTAAATATATAACAATAAAAATATCTTGATTTTAGTATGGTTCAACCTGTAAATAGTTTCTAGGGTTTCAAGATTTAGACTTAATCTCTGCCTTTGGTCAGTAAATTTTTATGATTTCTCCTTCATTATATTCTAAAATTCAAACTTTTCCTATACTTTTCCAGAGCAAACAGGAACAAAAATTTTATAAAGAACATTACATAAAAGTTACTGCAACCACTATCAAATATCTTTTCTTCATATTATTTTTATGGATTTTTACTATTCTAGATTATATGATGATCTTTTATTTGAGCCTGTCCATATGTAGCCATTGATTTCTACTATATATAAAATATTAGAATCTACAAAATCTAATGTGGTCTTCTCCTTTTTTTTGAATTATAAGTTATCAGTTTAGAACAGTGGATTTTAGACTTGGCTTCATATTGAAACCATATAATGACTGTATGAAAGTATTGATGAAAAGTATTAATGCTTCTGTCTGAGTTCCATTCCAGAAAGTCTGAGGTTCTTGATCTGGGTTGAAATTTGGAACATTTAAAGCTTACCACAAAGAGTGGTGAGTTCAGTTAGAGAAATAACTACACTGACAATTATCATGACAATGGTAGTGAGTGAGAGAAACACCTATATACTCGAGTATAAGCCAACCTGAGTATAAGCCAACCTGAGTATAAATCGATCCCCCCCCTAATTTTACCCTAAAAAGGGGGAAAACATAGTGACTCAAGTATAAGCTGAGGTGGAAAATACAAAAGCCACTGGTAAATTTTAAAAGTAAAAATATAGACCCAAAACAATTACAATAATTGAGGATTCAGTAGGTTAAATGTTTTTCAATATTTATCACTAAAGAAAAATTGTAAATTAGCAACAATAACTTTAAAACTGTAAATAAAGTGCAGAAAATCATAGATTAACAGGTAATCAAGCTAAATCACAAAGGTCAAAATCCTTCAAAACTGGATTCCTGGGCCGGAGCGGTGGCACAAGTGGTAGAGTGTCTACCTTGCATGCACTAATCTAGGACAGATCCTGGCTTCCCATATGGTCCCCCAAGCCAGGAGCAATTTCTGAAAGCATAGCCAGGAGTAACACCTGAGCGTCACTGGGTGTGGGCCAAAAAAAACTGGATTACTCCTCCTTATCATCTGTATGTCCAAACAGAGTTTCAGTTGTATCTGATATGAGGTTATCAGCATAGATATTGTCATCATCACTAAGTTCCCAGATATCATCATCACTGCTGTCGGTCTCATACAAAGCACAGAATATTGTGGGTTAAATAGTTCAGTGGCATCCATTTCAGTTCAGCCCCCTACCTCTTCTGCTCAGCCTCGACTTGTGGACTGAGCTGAAGCACCGCCCCCTCCAGCAGACGGCAGAAGACGACTGGAGACTACCTACACCTACACTGTGCGCACACTGAATCAAATAACCTGTGTGACCTGAGTATAAGCTAAGTTCGGGTGTTTCGGCACAAGTTTTATGCAGAGGGGAAAAACTCGGCTTATACTTGAGTATATATGGTAGATTGCCTATCTCAAATACAGGCAGAGGGTGGAGGAGGAGGGAGATGAGAAGGCATTGGTGGTGAAAATGTTGCACTGGTGAAGGGTGGTGTTCATTTTTGCAACTGAAAACCAACTATAAACATGTTTGTAATCGTGGTGCTTAAATAAAGATATTAATTAGAAAAAAGAAATCTGGAACAATTGGACTTTTTCTAAGCTTTCCAACTGATACCCAAGTATTACCAAGGTCAAGGACCTCTGCTAGAGGCTTAAAAAGCTGAGAGCAGAGGAACCCTACTCAAGTATCTGCTTCTATGAGAGATCTCTCAGATTTCCAAAGCTGGGTTGATCTCAAATTTTTTCTGTTTCCAAACTTATTACGACTCTTCTCATGGGGAGTTGACTCTCATGCTAGTCACAATGTGCCCATTCCTGAACACAGGGATTATTTTTTTTCCTTCTCCCAAGGTACTATTTATCTCCTCCAATCCCCCACTCGATGTCCATGAACATGTGGTCCACTAAACCATGAGCATCTATTTACTCTAACTACCCAACAAAAGTACCAAGGCTAAAACAACTCTTTCCAAAGACCCTGTTTCATAAGGCTGCAAAAAGAGAGCTCATTTTATTTCTTTTTTTTTAATTTATTTTTTTTAATGTTTGCCCTACATATACATTTGTGGGCACATACACTTTTATTTCCTTTTTTTTTTTTAATCGTTTTTGGGTATGTGACCTATTTCTGTTATCCACTCTGTCCACCCCAAATACACCGACAATATAATGTAGCACCACTTCCCCCTGCAAAGGCACACTAAATAAAGGGGAAATCTTACATATAAAAAAAAGAGCTCTTATCTACTAGAGATAGGAACTCATAGTTGTTTACAATACAGGGATATCTCCTACCTTGAAAATATGTCATGTGGAATCAACTTAGACCTCAGGTGATTAGATACCATTCATCCAGCCTTGAACCCTGGATCCCAGACATAGAAACGGCACAGCTCTTCACAACAGCTGCAAGAAACAAACTCCATCTGGGACAGCCTTAATACTGCGGGGTCAACAACAAGGGCCAGCTCTAACATGATATCCCGACAACGAGGAAAATGTGAACAACTTGACCTTAGAGCAGTTTAGCCTACCTTACCAGCTAACGACAAGACAAAACCAGAAGACGTGGCACCCTTCGGTAGGTCCAAAAGCCAAGATCGTGATTTACAAATGACTGGCTGCTAGAACCACGACCAGACTGTATACATCTTGGGACCAATAAAAAAGCCCTAGTCTAGGGTTTGAACTAAGACCTGCACAATAAGCATGAGCCCCAGTTCCAAAGGTCCAGCAGAGACAAATGTAACGGAAAGGGGCTTCTGGAAGCACAAAGAAAGACGCTATCCTAGATGCCATCCTAGGTTCAGTGCAAAGACCAAGATCACCAACCACAGAAGATGGATTAAAATGGCACTGAGGTAACAGAACCTCTAGATTCACAAAGACTGACTTCACCATAAGTCCCACCTCAGGATCTGTACAGATACTGAGACCTCTAAACACAGAGCTCTGATTGTATCACTCTGGACAGAGCAGAAGTCTTCCACACACCAAAAAAAAAAAAAAAAAAAAAAAAAACCACCACCGGGAGAGTAATGATCCTGAGCAAAGACTAGAGCTGATCCCATGACAGTATACTCCAAGGACGAAGAAACCCCATATCGCATAGGGCAAGTGAATTCCTTTTCGAATGACCCCAATATTTACTGTGCCAGGGCAGGAAGGAAAAAACCAAAAATACAAAAAACACAAAACCTTGGTTATTTTATATATATATATATATATATCTTACCTTCATTTATTATTGTTATTATTATTTTTATTTACCTAGCTATTTTGGTCGATTTCTCTGTTTGGATGTGATTATTGAAATTGTTGTCCCCAATTATTCTTTTTTTTTTTCTCTTCCTTTCTTTTCTTTCGTTATGTGCTACGCCATGTTTCTTATTTCAAGACCACGGCGTGTTTTTTTGTTTGTTTGTTTTTGTTTGTTTTTTGTTTGTTTTGTTTTGTTTTTTTTTATCTGTTTTTTGTGGTGCTTATCAATATAGCTGGAGTCCTCACTGGATATTTGACACTTCTTTTGGTACTGGTGGAGTGTTTCACCTTCTTTTTCGCCTTCATTTCCCAAATCGATGATGAGAACCTCTAGAAGGATTCTGCTCATTTTCGGGGTATTAGACTCTTACCCCAGTTTATTTATTTTCTCTTTTTCAGGCAAAACCCCGCAACTTGAACTAGCTAGCCCTGCCCCCACTTAGAGGAGGAAATAAGGGAGGCATCAAGACCAAACTGATGCAAGACTACTAAGTAGTAGGTTAGATACAGAGGGGACCACATATTCTAGCCACCCTGGGGGTGAGGGAAGAGGAAATGGGAGGTAGGACAAAAACGGAGGTGTAGGGAGGACAATTTGGGGATAGGAATCCCCCCTGATTTTATGTAAATATGTACCTAAAATATTATTGTCAACAATATGTAAGCCACTATGATCAAAATAAAAATTATATTAAAAAAAAAGAGAGCTCAAAGGATACCCCAAAAAAGGCATTCTGTCTTGAAACTGAACTTCTTCAGAAAGTCAGGGGCAGATGTATGACTGTGCTGAGGCTGAAAGTTTATGATTTGCCAAGTGTTCTTCCTGGGTGCCCCTCAAGTGTGACTATAATTAAAGCCTCTGCATATTACCTTTTCCATTGTGCCTGGTGCAGGTCCCTGCTGTTTGTTCAGATAAGACAAGACTGATGAATGTGAATATGTCTGAAGTTATAACAAGCCAAAGATAATGAAAAAGGCTGATTGGAAAATGCTTATCAACAAGAGAGAGTCCGGAGATGCCCTGCATTTAAGGACTACACACAGCCCTATCTCCCAAAGTCAAGAAGGGGAATTGTAGTTGCTGCAAACTCTATCGCTTCTTTCTGCAGACCCACTTTTATGTCTGCCCAGCGGAATCAGATCCTTTGGAATGAAATCCGTTTGCAACTCAGTAGCTTCCCGAAAATCATAGGGCAGCAATATTAACAGTATATGGAACATGGGCAACAATAAATGTTACCTTAGTAAGCTCCAAATCCATCAAAATCTCTATCTCTATGTGTACCTTCCACAATATTGTCCTGGCGCTGTCTCTCAGACTTTACCATTCCATTCAGATCCTCTTTGAGACCTGAGAACCCCTGATTTTAAAAGCCTGTTACAATTTCCTCATTCTTCTCCTCCCCAAACTCTATCCACCAACTTCACGAGCAAGATTGCAACCACTGTATAATTGGGTGGGTTATCTTCAAGGCAAAAACTGATCACTGTATTTATTTTTTTCGTTGTTTTGCCTTGTTTTGTTTTGTTTTTATAATTTGCTGTGTTTAAGTAAGATTTCATTCTGCTCTAATCACATTAGTTATCATGATAGAGAGTAGCTTGGTCTTTAAAGTATTCATTGATTCTTTGAATAAGAGATTATTGTCTAAATTTGCTCCTGCTGAGGCATTTTGGTGAGATGATAAATGTTATATATATAGCCTTGGGGCTGGATGCCTCAGGTTCAAATATTAAATTCATTGCTTGTAAGCACAGACACTTTGGCAAGTAGCCAAATTTCACTAAAATATGTGGGTGACCATGGCTAGCTCCTAAGAGTATAATGAACACTAATTTATTTCATTTATCTTATAGAGCAAAAACAAAGATTATTTATCTTTTTAAAGAGTTTTATAGGATACCCCTAGTGGTAATTATAGAGCCATGAGGTACCATGACTGGAACTGAAGGTTTATATGTGCTAGGAAAGTTCTTTTACCAATAATTCTTAAGATTATTAATTTTATCTTCCTTTGTGTCATGAAAATAAATGTCTTCAGTATCTCTCTGTGGATCTTGGTCTAAAGATTTTTTTCTTTCATAAAATCTAGTTCATGAATTTATTGACTTTCTTTGGTTGCACTCTACCTACACCTACCCCAACCATAGACCTTCAATTCCAATAAGAAATAAGGAAGGTATTATCTTGTCAGATGATATTATTTACACTTTTAAAACATAAAACTGACTTTATGGGGCCAAAGCAGTGGCACAAGTGGTAGGGCATCTGCCTTGCACACGCTAACCTAGGACAGACCACCGTTTAGTACCCCGGTGTCCCATATGGTCCCCCAAGCCAGGAGCAATTTCTGAGGGCATAGCCAGGAATAACACCTGAGTGTCACTGGGTATAGCCCAAAAAGCAAATAAATAAATAAATAAATAAATAAATAAATAAATAAATAAATAAAACTGACTTTTAAAGAAACACCATTGTCCTCCTTTTAAAAATTATTGGAATTATTATAGATTTAACTTTTAGCAAAGGACTCTAGATAGTTCATAGCATTTCAAATCTTTGAGTTTTATTTATTTTATATCTCAGAAAAAATACCTTTCCAGATGAATGAAATTTGGATGGGTAGAAGAGAAGCTAGTGTATCAGAGGGGTAGGTGAGGTAGACAAGAACTATAATATATGATCATTGGTGGTTAAGGTCAGATATCAAATTTGGAAATAAAAAGTAAATAATACAAATGTGTACTGTTGAGTATCATTTTGCATTAAAATAGCACTCACTAGAAATAAGCAAATACCTAATACTGACTGGAAAATATTCCAATATGCAAAATATTTGAAATAACAAGTATTGATGAGGATGAGGAGAAAAAAGAAATGTGGATGAATAGGTACTAAGAAGGTAAATTGATGTAGAAAATTTCATTTCTGAGAAACTTAAAAACACAAAGTCTAAAGAATATTTGCATCCCATGTTTATCAGTCATAATAGTATTACTGACAATAAAAATAGATGGACTGGCCGGGAAGGTGGCACTAGAGATAAGGTGCCTACCTTGCAAGCGCTAGCATAGGATGGACCGCGGTTCGATCCCCCCGGTGTCCCATATGGTCCCCCCCAAGCCAGGAGCGATTTCTGAGTGCTTAGCCAGGAGTAACCCCTGAGCGTCAAACGGGTGTGGCCCAAAAACCAAAAAAAAAAAAAATTTGATGGACTCATTTTTAGTAGGTATGAACTCAACCTAAATGTCCATCAACTGAAAGAATCTGTAGTATATTTAACATTTAATAGAATACAACTCAGTACATTAAGATATATAAACACAAATCACTCTCTTGTGAAATACAAAAACTAAGGCAAATTGTAAGATAATAATAACAAATAACTCTGTGGAATATGAAATTTTAAGCAAAGAAATTTTCAAACAACTGCAATAACACAACAAATTAATTCCTTAGATTATAGGAGAGGCATGAGAAGAAGCGTACTTTTGATAGTGGATTTGCCCTAGAACTTTGGAGGCAAATGTGGTGAGGCTTTCATAAATATAAAGGTAT
The DNA here is from genome assembly GCF_024139225.1 of Suncus etruscus. Lineage (NCBI taxonomy): Eukaryota > Metazoa > Chordata > Mammalia > Eulipotyphla > Soricidae > Suncus > Suncus etruscus. The sequence continues at coordinate 145,522,363 of NC_064848.1, read as the reverse complement.
GAAGCTTATCCTCTAAAGAAAGCATTAAAAAATACCATAAAATGGAAGATGAAAACGTGTATGTGGAGAGTGGGGAAATGTGAACCCACAAGTATATCTCAAGGGTGAGTTTAAATTAAGAAATACCAATTGATGGTGAATTTAGGAGCTAAACCCTTGGAGCACATATTATGTTCTAATTTGGGATTATTTGGAATAATTAAAATGACTACAGAGAGTGGGGAAGGTATTAGCCTTTTCAAGATTAGATTATTGAACACAGATTATTGGCATACTCATCATTCAAAAAATAATTCAAGCATTTCCTTCCTAATAAACTCTACCTACTCCATAGGCAAAATTAATTCTTTTTCTTGGTTCACTGTTCCTTGTATTTTCCTTTCCAACAGAATTTATCATTCTGTAATGCAATTTCCTGTTTTTGTGCCTGTCTCCTTACTAGATGATGAGGTCCTTTTTGAGGACAGGGCACATGACTTATATATCTTTGTATTCTAAGCACTTGGCAAGGTGACTATCATAAAGCATTCAACATGTTTATTGAATACAGACCCGTGAGGTGAATTAAGAAGATCACAAACTATCGCCAATCTTGCGGGAAGGTGAGAAGGTGATATTTTAGGATTGAACATGGATGAAAACAGCTTTAAAAAATAAGTAATGCATGCTCTATCTCTAAGTTCTGTACTTCATTTGAAAGGGGAAATGGATAGAAACTAAGAAATGAAGACATTTTTCTCTGATGCAGATTAAAATGGCAAGGTCAGAATGCAGACAAGAAAATTTACCTGCTATGGCATTATACATTCAGAATCACACTTAGCATACAAATAAGTAAAGGAGGAAGAAATTTTAAAAACACATCAAAATGCAGTTTTAGGTAGAGCAGTAGGATATTATATCATCCTTAAGCAGTCACAACTTTCAATTGATGATATATATTAGAAATATTTTCTCCATGATAGTGGAACATCTTATGTCTGAAAGCTTATCATCAATATTGTATTGTAAATCATGGAGCCTAAACTAAAATTGTAGAAAAATATTTATTAAATGAAAAAAAAATTTATAACACTATGAAAATTGTTAACACTCGCTAACCTGGATGAAAAACAAACATCTGAATTACTTTGATCTTGTCTGAAAAAATTAAGACTTATTTTGAAGTGTCATAAGTTAGAGGTTAAATATTGAAGGAAGAGGAAACTTAAACACTAACATAGCTCTTTGAAAGAAAAAAGATGGATGGGAAGAATTAAGTAAAAACAGAGGATATATTATAGCAGAATAAAAAAATATTTAATTAGTCTTTTTATTTATTTTTTCTTTATTAATGTCTTTATTTGACATTTGTCAAATTTGACTATTTGTCTACAATTTGATTACAAGCATGATTGTAGTTGGATTTTAGTCATATATATAGAACACCACCATTCACCAGTGCGACGTTCCCATCACCAATGTCCCAAATCTCCCACCTCCCTACCCTCCTCTGCCTGTATTTTAGATAGGCTTTCTACTTCCCTGACTCATTCACATTGTTATGTTAGTTGCCAGTGTAGTTATTTCTCTAACTGCACTCACCACTCTTTGTGGTGAGCTTCATATCATGAGCTGGACCTTTCAGCTCTCCTCTCTATTGTCTCTAAGAATTATTACAAAAATGTCTTTTATTTTTCTTAAAATCCATAGATGAGTAATACTATTCTGTGTCTATCTCTCTCCCTCTGACTTATTTCACTCAGCATAATAGATTCCATGTACATCCATGTATAGGAAAATTTCATGACTTTATCTCTCCTGAAGGCTGCATAATATTCCATTGTGTATATATACCACAGTTTTTATAGCCATTCATCTGTTGAAGGTCATCTTGGTTGGTTCCAAAGACTGGCTTTTGTAAATAGTGCTGCAATGAATATTGGTGTGAGGAATGGATTTTTTGAATTGTATTTTTGTGTTCCTAGGGTATATCCCTAGGAGTGGTATAACTGGATCATATTGAAGCTCAATTTCCAGTTTTTTTTTTTTTTTTAGGAATCTCCATACTGTTTTCCATAAAGTCTGGACAAAATGGCATTCCCATCAGCAGTGAATGAGATTTCCTTTCTCTCCACATCCCCGCCAGCACCTTGTTCTTGTTCTTTGTGATATGTGCCAGTCTCTGTGGTGTGAGGTGATATCTCATAGCTTTTTTGATTTGCATTTCCCTGATGTGCAGCATTTTTCATGTGTCTTTTGGTTATTTGTATTTTGTATTTGTATTTTGGTTATTTGTATTCCATCTTTGCAAAGTGTTCATTTCTTCTCCCCATTTTTTTTATGGGATTCGATTTTTTTTCTTGTAAAGTTCTGTCAGTTCCTTGTATATTTTGAATATTAGCCCCTTTTCTGATGGGTATTGGGTGAATAATTTCTCCCATTCAGTGGGTGGCTCTTGTATCCTAGGCTTTATTTCCTTTGAGGTGCAGAAGCTTCTCAGCTTAATATATATTCCCATCTGTTTATCTCAGTAGAATAAAATTTTAAGTTGTTTTGTACACTACTTGCACAAAGTCCTACTTTTCCCTCCAAGTCATCAAGTACCTTTTTATTTTTATCATATACAGACTAGTCATTAAAAATAAGGAAAATTGGGTAATAATTAAATAAAACTGACTCTAATTCATCAAAACTGTTCTTTTTCAGTTAACCTGGCATCTCATTTTGTTAAAGATAACTATTTCCAGTTACACTTACTTAATGGTATGGTAGAGATATAGTGGGTCTCTCTCAAGGGCCACAAGTGGAGATGGATGGTTTATGACTGAGTACACACATAGAGGCTCTTGGCTTTACAGTGATTAGATTAGTGGTTAGATTAGTGAGTAGCAAGAATCTAAGCACATCTGTGTTTTCATGGATGCTTCAACCTAATCCTTTCCATATTTCAAATTTTAAAAAAAGCTCAACGAAGCAATGGGATTGATTTTGCATGGAGATTAACCTGATAATAAAATGTTCCTATCTTTTAATTATTAGGGCTTTTCTTTTCTTTAGTATATAGATAATTTTGGTATATTTAAATTTTGTTTTATTTTTCAGTATTTCCTTATGTCAAAATTAGAAAAAGACTTGCCCAGGTTAAATCAAATTTTCAGAAAGCTAGGTATCACACTGATTTAAACAAACTATAAGTATGAATTATCTATTGTTAAAACAATGGTAATTTATAGTAACTGTTATTACTATACAGCAAATATTACTAATACTTAATAACAAATCAGTATTGAATATGGCTCTTGGTTCAAAATTCAAAAGTGACTTGGCTATGGGATTGTGAGACAGAGTCTCTCATAAGGTTCCCTACCCTTAAATTCCTTGGAGCAGTAAGAGGGCCTTTTGTTCACCAATGACTTAATATGTGTAGATTGAAGTTCAGCTTCCACTTTGTACTATTTTTCTGAGAGTACCCTGTGTACTACTGTACCTGGAATGTGCTCTTATCTTCATGACCCTTATCTGAAAAAAAAAAAAAAGAAGACTGGATAATTATTGAACAAATGATTGAAAACAATGATTATATAATATGAGTAAACTTTGGGGTCTTTGTTTAGCAGTTTGAAGGTAGTTTGTGATCAAAAATAGTGTCCAAAAAACATAATTCTTTTGTAACAACATGTGGTTAACCTGGTTTGATCTCCCCTCATTTTGCTTCAAGACAAATTGTTAACAACTTACCTAGGAGGAGTCACAGGATAAGGCATTTGCCTTACATGTAGTTATATCCTCCGGCTTCCCATTTTATCCCCTAAGCCCTGATAGGAGAGATCCCTGAACACACATTGGCAAGATTTCTTGCCACAAATTCTTGGTACAAATACTGAGAAGTTACACTATTTTGAGGTCTTATCAGTTAATCTCAGAATTGGTTTTCCATTGCTATAATCCAAACTGCAGGCTTACTTAACCAGTCTGGAAAGTCCTCATTTTCTTGATTTAGTAATAATTTTCTTGATTTAGTAATAAGTATTCTCTAAACTGTAAAATTATATTTTATTTTAAAGCTCATAATGTCTAGCAATGCTCACAAACTGCCTATATCTGAAAATCATCTTTATCTAAAATCTTTTCCACCATATTTAATTTCCCTTCTAGAGAGTTATGTGTTTTTATAATATTTATTACAAAAATGCATATTATAAAACTATAGCTTGTGGCCAAAGACTGTGGGGCTGTTTTCCCAGGGGGACAACTGCATGAAGCCTGCAGTTCCCAGTATTTGTGTGTTGGTTTATGCTCCTGCCAACACTGGGATGGATGGATCAGGCATCAGGGATGTCACACAAGAAACCAAAGGCCCATGGGAGAAGGTGCTTAAGGACCAGGGGGTTGAACAGCCTCTTGGATTTGACTAATCCAGCTTCTTAAACTTGCTTCTTTCTCTAACTGAGCTGCTTTCTCTGTCACTTTTATTAGCCAGAGTTAACAGAACAAAGGCAAATCCCCTGATGGGTAGGATTAAGGTAGTTTAAAAGTGTGTATATTAATCAAATGTAGGTGAGTCCCTAATCAAACCTGCACAGGTTTCTTTCAACTCAAAAAGGGGAATGAGGAGGAAAAGAAAAAACAGGACATAATCTAATAATCAAGTACAGATGTTTACAAAGATCTTTTGTTTATAGTATGTGACGAACTGTTAGATATAAACATAAAATGTAATGTCATGCATAGCTATTAAATATAATTTAAAATAAAGAAAATATTTCTTCAATATAATATCTTCCCCCAAGGATTTGGTCAAATTTACATGCATATCCTACTTTGAAAAATCTCTGACACTTATATGAACTTACTTGATTTACCTTAAAGAGACTAGTTAACTTTAATAGCATTTTTGACTCTTTACATTTTATTTGCTTCAAAATTTATCATTATTGCTCACTTTCTCCACTCTCAAATTTTCTTTCTGTCATACTCCTATCATGCTAAACTTTACTTTCTGTAACTAGCATCTCTGCTTTAAACACATTAAGATTGGTTTCCAGTATATTAAAGTATTTATGAGAGAACCAGAGAAATAGTCCAAAGGGCTGTAATGCATACTTTGCATGCAGGAATCTAAAGTTCCATTTACAACACCACATGGTCCCTCAAGAACTGCACCTGGAGTAGTGCCCAAACACTGCTGGATGTGGTCCGCCAAAAGAAGCATTTATAGGAATAGAATATAATCTACTTTAATACCAAGTATGTTCTCTGAAATGTGTTGGGCTTGAGAAAAATATAATTAAGAAGTCAGCTAGAGGAGTTTCTAAGGAAATTAGTTTTAAATTGATGGAAGTAATTAATTGGTAAAACCAGATACCTGACTGAAGGTGAGAGGCTTCCCTGGTGATTAGAAAAGGGAAATTAAAGTAGGATTCGGAATAGTGACCAGTGTGGGTACTGTGGTGGTAATCTCTCCTTTCTGGCCTTTGAGAAGCTAAATAGAGCATAAAGCAATCATTCCATGATTCAGATAAATACAAAGTAAGCATGCTGAATAGAAGGTGGCATCACTAGGTGGCTTGAAGACACTTTCAGCTGAAAAAATTGTAGAAACTTCTATAAGGGGTTGCAAACTTTTCCAAACCCCGAGTAAGCTTCAAACAAGCAAGAAAATGCTACAGAAGATTTGAAACTCAAATATAGGGACTGAATTAGTGATAAATTAGGAAACAATAAAATATTAGTAAAATAAGAACTAATTTGTCTGAGCCAGCATTATAGTACAGTATGTAGGGTATTTGCCTTGCATGTGACCAACCTGGGTTCTATACCTAGTATCCCATATGGTATCCAAACACCTATTGAAGTAATTCCTGAGTACAGAGCTAGAAGTGAGAACTGTTAGGTATCTACACACCCACCCCCCAAAAAAAACCTAAAAATCAAACTTGTTCCAAATATACCTTTATTTCTCTTTGTCTTTCTCTTTTTATTTCTTTCTTTTTCTTTCTTTATTTACCTTTTCTTTATTTCTTTATTCCTTTCTTTCTTTCTTTCCTCTTCCTTGCCATACCTGATAATGGTCAGGGCTTACTCCTGGACTCAGGAAACCATATGTGGTGCCATGGATCAAACTTAGATTGACAACATGGAAGACAAGAGCCCTACCCACTGTATTAACTCTCTGGATCCTATATGTGTTTTATTAAAATTTTTTATTTACTTAAGATTTTTTTAAATCACATCTAGCAATATTCAGGGCACTTACACTGGATTTATACTCAGGGATCTCCTTGGCAGGGCTCGGAACCATATGGAGAACTGGATATCAAACCTGGACAGACCACTTGGAAGACATCTGCCTTATGCACTTCACTATCTTTCTGGCCCTTATATATGGTTTTAAAACTATTTTAAACTTTATCCATTTCTGTAAATAAGTTACTATTTTATTTATTTTTGTTTTGTTTGGGTCACACTCAGCAGTACTCTGGGCCTCTTACTCTGCACTCAGGAATGACTCTTACTTGTGCTCAGGGACCATATGAGGTGCATGGAATCAAACCTGTGTTGACCAGCTACAAGACAAGTGCCCTGCTCTCTGTACTATCTCAAGACCAATAAGTTACTAATTTAATATTAAACAAAATTATGGGTGCAAATTAATTTACTCATAATTCAGATAATTCCACTATTCAAGTTCCCATTCAAATAATAGAGGCAATAAATTTTGACAGGAGGCAATTCACTTTAACTGCAGTGAAATCACTCTTAATTAAAGTCTGACACATATGACTATTTAGCTTATCATCTGATTTATTATCCTTGCCCTTCCCCTTCCCCAATTGCCAATTTAAGGCAGTGTTTTACCTACTTCACTCACTCAGACATTAAAATAATGCTTGCATGTGAAAATTTTTATAAATGTTAGAGTGAAGAGGGAACAGATGATGATTTGAATCTCGGCATCTCATATGGTCCCCCATGCCTACCAGGAGTGATTTCTGAGTGCAAATCCAGGAGTAACCCCTGAGCACCGTGAGTGTGACCCAAAAACCACAAACCAAAAAGAAAATGATTAAGAGTGAAAAACTATGAACATAGCACCTAGGCTATTAGGAAAATTTTCTTAGGCTTTCCTTTATTTTACAGCTTTAAACACTCAAAAATAATAACATCATTCAACCATTATTCTCCACTTTTGTTTTTTTCTCAACACAACTTCCATACCTTTACTCAAATTTACTTTCAAATTCAAGGATATTTTTTCCTAGTGTCTCATGATCAAAAATCAATTGAGAATTCTGGAAAGCCATTGACTAAGTAATGCATAAAGTTCTCTCTTTAATCACAGAGTTTTATTTCCTGTTTAGTACCAATTTAATTGGGAAGTATGTGTAAAACATTAATTCATGTGAACTTTAAATATCATATTCGAGATGTGAAATAAATAGATAAAAGAATTTATCAAGATCAATGTACCATCATTATAGGCTTATGTTTTCCCAATAAAGTAAAATGCTACCAATTTATAGTCTAGCTATAGGTTAAACTACTAACAGTGGTCTTGAAATATAACTTCGGAAAATTCTTGCTTTATGACTTTGAAACCCTCTCATATTTTTAATTTTCATTTAAAAACTATAAACAAAATCACATAACTTGAACTATCTAGTTCCACCTCTCAAATAGAAGGGGAAATAATGGAGGGTATCAAGACCAAACAGTTGTATGATCACTAAGTAGTAAGCTAGACACAGAGGGGACCACTTATACTAGCAGCCCGGGAGGTGAGGGTGGGGGATATGGGATGCAAGATGGAACAGGGGTGGAGGGAGAACAACTTTGGTGATGGGAATTCCCCTGATACATTGTTAATATGTACCTAAAATGTTACTGTGAAAGCTATGTAAGCCACTTTGATCAAAATAAAAATTATATAAAAAATGTATATCCTCTCTGTGCTATGCTCATGCTTTCATCCTGCATTTTAATGATATTGTGGTTTCTTGTAATTTCCTTCTGTAATTCTTCTGCTTATTAAAATTTTATGTTTTCTATGTATAAAAAACTATATTGTTTAGTGCTAAATTGCTTGTTTATACCCATGTATATGACTACCAGTCCTTCACACTCATTACTATCATGGAAATTGAATTCTTCTCTGATAATTCTCACAATTATTATTACAATTTATATGCCTTTAATGGTATATACTGTATATCTGTTTCCACCCCAAGAAAATCCTTAGGTGGGAATCTATTTTCCCAAAGTGATGGTATTTTGACATGGGATCACTGGTCATGAAAGCACCAGAGAATTTAATTGATAATCTTATAGAAAACCCGGAAAATACAAATTAAAATGGCATTGAGATATCACCTTACATCATGTATTATATAGAAATGTATTATGTGTACTCAATAGAAAACAATGAAAACAACCAAAGCTAGGGCAATTACATTAAAATAAGGACCCTTATTTACAGATGGTAGAAGTGTCATCATGTTTGGCCTTTATCAAAAGTGGTATGGAGATTTGTCAATAAATTAAGACACTTAATTCTTTTTTTTGTTACTTAATTCTCTTAATTTGACTTATCATATGACTTATCAATCCCATATGACTTATCAATTCTATTTCTAGGTACTTATCCCAATATCAGTGCATTTAATCTTAGTCATTAATGTGTAAGAAATATGGACAACTAGGTTTGCTTTAGCTCTATTCGCAATAATCATTCACAATAATTGGAAACAATTCAATATACACTGAAAACTGTAAAAATAGTTGTGATAATACACACAATAGAATATTTAGCTATAAAAAATTAAAATTTACCTTTTCTGTTTTGTGAGTGGAACTAGAAGTTGTTATGATCAGTAAAATAAATCATGGATTCAAAAATAAATATGATTATCTTATTCATATTGTGTTTATAAGTAAATCAAAATAATAGGCATTATCCAATCATAGCAGAGCCTTGGTCTTTGACTATAGAACTGAAGTGACCAATGGTAGGAGGAAGGATGTTGGAAGTAGGGATGAAAGAGGTAGGCCAACATGAAATAAGGACTTTGGTGGAAAGGGGTCTTCTTCACAACTTGACAGTGGCTTTGCACACTAAAAAATTAAAACTAACACTAATGTAATCATGTTATTTCCAATATAGTTATATGTAGTGAAAGCCTCATGCCTCAATCCCAGTGGATGGAGAAGCATGGGTCTGGAAGCAATAGTGATACAGGAACTAATCCACACAAGGTTAGGGAGATTAATCAGGTTCAGAAACTTCCACCACAAGCTCTCTGCAAGCAGGCAAAAGGTACCATCAGGCACACAGGCTAGCTGTGAAACTGAAACCTGGAGGAATTCTCTCTGATCTGAGGTCTTTAATGAGAAGAATATAACCACCCCTCTGGGTGGAGAACAGGTAGGGGGAGAGGGCTAATCTAAAGGTACTTTCTACCCATAGGGGACAGGCACAAGCAAAGAAGATTTATCCTGAATACACTAAAAACCAGTTACTCCAACAACTCCCACCTTTTTTTTTTATTTTATAGAAAATGCAGAATAAAACAAAGCAAAAGGTATCCCCAAATTCTATGCAAATGCTGGAACCTCTATCTGAAAAATAAAAAAGGATAGCAGCAAAAGGCAGCAAAAGTTGGGAAAATAGAAAAACAAAAAGTTTAGCCTAAAAGTAGTGTGTCCTTATCCATAAAGCATCCTGCTATTAGACCAAGTATAGGCTCCAGGCAGACCAATTTGTCTAACCTCAAGAAATTTCTTCTCAATTCTAGGAAATATTCTCCAAATAGAGGAAGATGCAGTCAGGCTTCTATTTTTAGACATCTTGGATTTTACACTAATCCTATGTTGATGTCAGGGCATCACAAAGGGTGTCCTAGTTTCATGCCACCAGAGAGTAGCATGGCAAGGAAACCACCCATCTGGATGCAAGTTGTTGCTGTTACCTGTCATCAGGTGACATAGGAGCCCACCCTGGTGCAAGACATTGCCAGGGTAGCACATAGGTATGCCCAGGTAGAAAATCAATTCTTGGTGATATTGCAGAAACTGTGTTGGTTCAGAAGATAGGACCCAGGGTTCAAGGGTGAATGGCCAGCATCTGAACAATCAAAACCTGAGTCAAGTCATTATGACAAAAGATCAGGTTGTAAGGCATAAAAATTTCAGGGTTCCCATCCCTAATAGAAACATCTCTCTATACCTAAAAGTCCTCATATTATTGTGCTTATGCAAAAAGGAACAATGCTACAGGATAATATTGGTCAACAAGGGGGTTAATAATAATAAGCTAAACAATCCCTTTTACCTGGTTCTAGCAGCAAACAGAGACCAGGAGATACAAATCTCCTAAATTTCTTACTAAACAAGTTCAAAGGTGGAGTACTGCATCTACATAAGGAAGTATACATAAAGAAAGTAGACATGTTAAAGAAATACATCTAAAGAAATATATATATTCCCCTAAAGACTTTTGGAATAGTCCCAAGGGGATAGAATTTGAAGCACAGCTTCAGCCAGCAATGTAGTCTTGTGACAGTCTGAAAAATGGCTCGCAGAAGTCACAGACCAAAATATTGTCCTAGAGCCAGGGCTCTCTCAAAAGCCAAATCCTGTTGTAAGCAGCAGTCCATGACAAAAAGAAGTGGGAGGGATGGGACAGGGAGAAATTCCAGGATTCTAAGGGATGAATCTCTATGGATAAAAAGGGTTAAATAGGGAGAAGTAACAAATATAGGGTGAGAGAATAAAGGGATACAATAGAAAAGAAACTGATAAGTGGTGAACACGAAAGAGGGAAAGAAAAGCAATGTACAACATAGATATATGTATAGTACAGATAGACATTAGATTGATATAAAGGTGTCCAAAACACACACACACACACACACACACACACACACACACACATTGAAGATAGAACAATAAGATACAACTGCCAAACTGACCCAGCTACTTCAAAAAATGTAAAGCCAGCAAGTCAGATGGAAGAGTTTTTTAATTCCTATTTTGTGATATGTGTAAGAGAAGGATATGGAAAAAACTGTTTTGAAAAATGATGTATGTTTGAAAATGATGTATGTTAGGCTGGAGTGGTAGCACAGCAGTAGGGTGTTTGCTTTGCATGTGGCTGACCCAGGATGGATGTAGGTTTGATCTACAGCAATCATTTTGATCCCCTGAGCCAGGAGCAATTTCTGAACACAGAGCCAGGAGTAACCTCTTAGCACCACAAGATGTGGCAAAAAAAAAAAAAAAAAAAAAAAAAAAGATGTATGCACAATCTAACCTATGATGCTTTTTAAAGCTAAGTCTACCCTCACCCCAGTGATTCCTAGGAATTAGAAATTTTCTTCACCACCTTACTTATTGCTAAAGGGTAATTTTTCTTTTTATTTCCCCAACTTTTACTGTGCCTATGCAAATTAACAGCCTCTCTGGGGTTCCTGCCTCTTTGTACTTACAGAACAATAGAGCAAAACTTATGTAGCCCTTGTCAAAAAATATTTTTTGAACACAAAGAGTGAATTGTTAGATCAGACCCTGCTTTTACCCAAAACAAAGGCATTCCCTTCAACCTCCTCTTTCCTTGTCACCTGTTCCTTTGATATGTAAATTTCCACCTAGACTGGAGTAGCTTGATGTAGGTACCTTTGTCACTCACTCGATCTTCCCCCTCCAGGTTGAATTTGTACTATAGACTCAAAAAAGGCTTGGTACACAGAATGGGACCATGAGGCAAGAATTGAACCGACTTCATTATTCTCTCCTGACTGGTTTGTTTATTAATTTTTCATGGTTAACCTGCTTCAGACTCACTAACCAAGATTGGAAATACAGTGTGTGTGGTGATTTTACCGATATATATGGGAAAGTACACAGCAATTGCAGCAAGTACTATAAGGTGAAATAAAAAGAATCAAAAATCATCTCAAGATTAGTTTCTTTGACCTGGTATGATTTTTTCCATCATGTGTATTAGTGTTTTTTCCTTTCCATCATTAAGCATAATTTCATAACATGAATGGACTCAAATTTGTTTGATTTACATTAACTCATTGAAGTTAATGTAAATAATTTGTAGTTTCAACATATTAGAAACAAGGCATCTGTGAAAAAATTTACTTGGTTATTTTAGGGTCTTTCTTTTACAATATGAATTTTAGGATAATTTTGTCTATCTCAACCAGAAATTTTACTAAAATTTAAATAGAAATAATGTAAAACAAAATACCAATTAATGGATAATTTGGCATCTTTATATGTTAAACTTTTAATTGTTTTATATTGAAAATATGAACTCAAGAATTTACTAATAAAATTCAAAAGTCCATAATTTAAGTAACAAAATGGCAGATAAAACTGATATTTTGGGGTTTTTTGTTATGGGGTCACACCCTGTGGTTATAAGGGCTTACGCCTGGCTCTGCACTCAAAAGTGGGCCCTTGGTGAGTTCAGGGAACTATATTGGATGTTAGAATCTGTGCAAGGCAAATGCCCTCCTCACTGTGCTATTGCTCTAGCTCCAAAACTGATATTTTTAAAAGATAGCAGTCATGCAAATAATATATTATTCCCAATGTGCTAAAACTAATACCTGAATGATCAAAGAAATGTCAAATAAATCTAGAATAAAATATTTATATTTGTGAACTTGACAAATATGCAATATATATAATATAAAATGAGGTAAATATATATATATATATTATATAAAATAAACTTCCAATTGCTGTTAACAGGAGTATGAGATAAATTAACTACAAAACCAGTTAGGAATATCTATCATTATTATTCAAATGTTTATCCCAATATTTTCACTTATTTAAAAAACTTGAACAAGGGACAGAGCAATAAAACAGGGTAGGGCGTTTGCCTTGCAATTGTCAACCCAAGTTCAATCCCCAGCATTCCATATGGTCCCCTGAGCTTGCCAGGAGTGATTTCTGAGCACAGAGTCAGGAGTAACCCCTGACTACCACTGGGTGTGACCCAAAACAAAAAAAAAAATCAATTGAAATACTGTCAACACTTAATATGCAAAATGTATATCATAACATTAATTGTTATAGTAAGAAGGACAGAAAAATTTTTAGTACGAGGAAATAATTATAGTACAGTATAACCATATGTTACAGTTTTATGCAGCTGTTAATTATTAGGTATTTGAAGAATTTAGTAGTATTATTGCTTACCATATGGTGTTGAGAGTAAAAACTATATACAAATATGTTAAATTAATGTGGTTCCAAAAATTTTTTTTTTTTTTTTGGTTTTTGGGCCACACCCGGCGGTGCTCAGGGGTTACTCCTGGCTGTCTGCTCAGAAATAGCTCCTGGCAGGCACAGGGGACCATGTGGGACACCGGGATTTGAACCAACCACCTTTGGTCCTGGATCGGCTGCTTGCAAGGCAAACACCACTGTGCTATCTCTCCGGGCCCCCAAAAATATTTTTAAATACATTTTTCTATAGAAAAATAAGTTGTCAGGATATATTAAAATAACATATTTTTCATAAACTTCTAATTATTATTTCTCTTTATATTTCTCTATTTTGCTGCCTTTTCTCTAATTAATGTGTGTCCATTTTTCAATCAGGAAAGGATTCATTGATTAAACACCAAATAATGGTCTTAGGTCTAATTTTTCTAATTCAGATTATGTGCTGAGTATAATTATGTCTTATGAAGTTCTTCTGATGGTCAGTTATGTAGGAGCAAAAGACCAAATTTCTTGATATAGGAACTATTTTTCCTCAGATGCAGTTTTGTTGATTTAATATAAAATATAAAGTCCACAATTTGGGCGAGGCCACCCTCAGCCCAGCACCTCTAGCTCCTTCCGCTGGCAGGTCTGAAGAAAGGTAATAGTGATGAAATAATTCTTTTTTTTTTATTTAAACACCTTGATTACATACATGATTGTGTTTGGGTTTCACTCATGTAAAGAACACCACCCATCACCAGTGCAACATTCCCATCACCAATGTCCCAAGTCTCCCTCCTCCCCACCCGACTCCCGCCTATACTCTAAACAGGCTCTCCATTTCCCTCATACATTCTCATTATTAGGAAAATTCAAAATGTAGTTATTTCTCTAACTAAACTCATCACTCTTTGTGGTGAGCTTCCTGTGGTGAGCTGGAACTTCCAGCTCTTTTCTCTTTTGTGTCTGAAAATTATTATTGCAAGAATGTCTTTCATTTTTCTTAAAACCCGTAGATGAGTGAGACCATTCTGCATTTTTCTCTCTCTCTCTCTCTCTGACTTATTTCACTCAGCATAATAGATTCCGTGTACATCCATGTATAGGAAAATTTCATGACTTCATCTCTCCTGACAGCTGCATAATATTCCATTGTGTATATGTACCACAGTTTCTTTAGCCATTCGTCTGTTGAAGGGCATCTTGGTTATTTCCAGAGTCTTGCTATGGTAAATAGTGCTGCAATGAATATAGGTGTAAGGAAGGGGTTTTTGTATTGTATTTTTGTGTTCCTAGGGTATATTCCTAGGAGTGGTATAGCTGGAACAGCACATAGGCAAGACACTCCAGGACATTACAGGCATCTTCAAGGAGGAAACTGCACTCTCCAAGCAAGTGAAAGCAGAGATAAACAGGAATATATTAAGCTGAGAAGCTTCTGCACCTCAAAGAAAATAGTGCCCAGGATACAAGAGCCACCCACTGAGTGGGAGAAACTATTCACCCAATACCCATCAGATAGGGGCCTAATCTCCAAAATATACAAGGCACTGACAGAACTTTACAAGAAAAAACATCTAATCCCATCAAAAAATGGGGAGAAGAAATGAACAGACACTTTGACAAAGAAGAAATACAAATGGCCAAAAGACACATGAAAAAGTGCTCCACATCACTAATCATCAGGGAGATGCAAATCAAAACATGAGATACCACCTCACACCCCAGACAATGGCACACATCACAAAGAATGAGAATAAACAGTGTTGGCGGGGATGTGGAGAGAAAGGAACTCTTATCCACTGCTGGTGGGAATGCCGTCTAGTTCAACCTTTATGGAAAGCGATATGAAGATTCCTCCAAAAACTGGAAATCGAGCTCCCATATGATCCAGTGATGAAATAATTCAAAGAGTCAGTAAAAGTCTCATTGGAGTCAGCTTGCTTTGTTAGCGCATGGTTTTTTCCTCTGTCATGTGCAGACTCTGCGCCATGTCTGCCTAACTCATATTTTTCTCTCAGGAGCTCTCTCAGTCTCCCTTTCTGATGCTCTCCATCCTTCCTTGCTGTCTTCCTCTTATTTCCCCAGCCAGTACCTTTTATTCTTTATTCCAAACCTTAGACCCCTCTCAGGTGTGGGTGGATTTGACCATCCAGGTGAGATTAACATATCAACAGAAAGTTTAGGGAGTTGGGGTAAGGGATTCCTTACACAGTTTCATAAGCACACTGTTTAACTGACTCTGAAAAGATATACCAGAATTAATAATAATAAAAATACCATGACAGTTAAGTTTTCCTCAGTAGAGAGAAGTTCCCCTTTTGAACTGTTTAGTGCCTGTATCTTCTTGAAATCATTATAGGTTATGAAATATTGTTGTCATAATCCTAATAATTGATATGTTCTGTGTACTGATGTTGTAATGACCCTGACTGAGAGGTGGTTCAATTGAGATAGAACATAAAGTTATCAATTAAAAGGCAACCACATATTTACAACCACATGCTGATAAATAGGTGAAAGGCAAAAGCAGGTAAAAGCTGTGCTGAAAGGAACAACTTCAATTAAAATTAACAGGTAGTCTACATAATACACTTCTAGAAGTTTTATATATAGGCCATGAATGAAGCAATCTGAAATGAGTCCTAAATTATGCATCAACCAAGATCCTAAAACTTTCAAGTTTTGACAAAAGTCCTGGATACTGCAGCTGGAGAGGTAACACAGCAGGAACAGACTTGCCTTGCACTTGCAGACCTAGATTCAATTCTCAGCATCCTATTTTTGTGCCCTGTTCTGTGCCGTGAGTGATCCCTAAACTCAGACCCTGGAGTAATCCCTCAGTAGCACCAGGTGTGGCCCCAAAGCAAGAACAAAAACAACATTTCTGAGAACTTGCACCTAAGTTTCCTCTAATAATAGTCTTCCCTTCACAAATAATGAATGTCCATTGGGAAATGTCCAAACTGAACTACAGCTTGTTAGCACATTCATCTCCATGGCCTCATCTTAGTGGTTCACACACCTGCCCATTTAACACTTCCAAGATTAAAACCTCAAATTTAAGTCTTCTATTTTATTTTCCTGATATGTATGTTCCTGCATATGCCCCACTGTTAAAGGTTTCTGAACATAAAGGAGAACTTGCCCCAAGCTACACTTGCATTCTATTTAGAAATTGTCATTCAAAGATTAATATTCTGTTCCTTAGTTTAATGTACTACTTAAGCTACAAATATTTTCATCTCAATTTATATGCAGATTACACCAATAAGAAAATTTAAAGGACATTTCAAAGTATTAAAATTTAGGCTTTATTAACACCATAACATAATATTGCTTATTTAACAATTGAATCTAACTTTGGGCCCTATCAAATCAAATTGTTGCATTTAATTTATTCTTATGATCAAGGTGACCATATAATATTTTTTCTATATCTGGGCACTCTTTGGGAGATACAATGGCACTGTTAAACTTAAAAATAAATGTAAACTAGGAATGGCTCAGCAAATTTGGAAGTATGAGAAAACTCTGTTCCAATCATCTTCCACACATAGTTCAACATCATAGAGAAAACCTGGGTCTAACGTAAAATAATAAACAATTTCTCTACGAGTACAATCTATAGAATTGGAGATAATCTCAAATAATTGGAGGTAAATTCCAGGTAATAATCACATATATTATATATATTTTGTTTTTAAATATTTTTGTTCTGATCACTACTGAGGGAAATGCTATGTTTTTGAATTGATATCTTTGGATCTAATGCATACATATGAACACAGACACATATGCACACATACACACACATACACACACACAAAGATGAGCAAGCTCCTTCAAATTAAGTTGAAGGCAAAAGAAATAACTAAAATTTTATTTATAAATAAGACCTTACTCTAAGTTCCATTTGAAGAGCTTGTTCTTTACAAGCCTTTTCAATTCTTATGACCTTTATATTTCACTATATTTAGTTCTATATCTAGATCCTAAAATTGCTCTATGTTTTTGCATTTCAGTGCTTTCTAGGAATAAACACTCATAGTCCAGACCTCTTGGTCCCTTAAATTATTCTTTGGTCTTATTGAAACTTTCAATATGTTGTTTTCTTCAAGTTATTAGTTCCCGTTAATATTTTCCTCATCCCAAGTAATTGCATTTTTGTGCTTTCTCACACTAAATACACATATTCCAGGATTCTTAGTCCCTAAAATATCTAGACTTTTGTTTCACTAACTTCTTCAATGTTTAAATGTGATTTTTTTCTTCAAGTTATTAGCTCCTATTAATGTCTCCTCCATCCTTAGAGTACAGGCCGGTGTGAGTTGGGGAGGAAGGACACAGGATATTGGTACTCTAGACAGGCTTTTTATTCAGTTACATTTTGTTATGATAGTTCTCGGTGTAATTATTTCTGTGAATGCACTAAACGATCCCTGTGGTGAGCTTCATATCAGGAGCTGGACCCTCCAGTCCTTCTCTATTTTATCTCTGAGAATCATTACATAAATGTTTTTCATTTTTCTCAAAACCCATAGATGAGGGAGACCATTCTGTGTTTATCTCTCCCTCTGACTTATTTCACTCAGCATAATATAACATATTATATATATATATTAAAGAAATAAAAAAAGAAAAGATAAGATAAAGGCCTTCCAATTCTTACCACAGGCTGTGTTCTTTACACTGACTGTATAGAAAGAGGAGGTACAGTAAATGCACCCCATATGCATCTCAACACAGACCCTTTGCCTGGTCTGTATTGTGAATTGGGGGACAAAAAATATATAATATACTTTTTATGACTGAAGTCCAACTACAAACATCTTTGTAACCATGTTGCTTAAAGATATTAATAAACAATAAAATTTTAAAATTGTTGCCTATTCTAACTAAGTTCCTGTCACTATGTGCCTTTAACTTTCAATATAGTTAACTATCTCCATTTATTTTCTCCTACAATTATACAGAATAGATATTTGGGCAATAGAATTTACTCTGTAATACCAAAATTCCAAGAATTTTAGGTAAGTGTACCTTAGGCATATACCCTTCTCATCAACCTACAAATAAGTTGTTCTTATGAGTTACACACATTCAACACCAGGGAACTGGGTAAAGCATGAAACATCAAACATGAAAGCACCTTTAACATAGTAAAAGAAAAATGCAATTTTTAAAACAAAACACTGGGGTTGGAAAAAATAGCTTAAATGGTACATTGTATGCCCATGCTGTGCATATGCGAAGCTTTAACTTCAATCCCCATTATCCTGTGACCCCTTCAGCAACATAACCTAACCATACTCTTAACTACTAAATAGATTCAATAAAATCCCTATTCAAATTCAGACAACATTCTTCATTGACTTAGAATAAACACTTAGAAAGTTTATGTGGAACCATAAAAGACAGTATAGCCAGAACCATATTATAAGGTATGACCCTAGTGGTCCTCCAAGCTTTCAGCACCCTCAGATTTCAGGCTCACATCTCTAGATCTAGTATCATCAGAGGCACTGGCCCTTCTACCCCTAGGAATATTGGCTGTGACCCCACATTTTAATGACTAATTTCCCACATAAAAAGATAATACTAAATTTAAAAGGAGGTTCAGACTGACAACTGGTCTTTTAGATTTTATGTTACTTTAATTAAATTTTAATTTTTTATTTAAAGAATTGGAATTTACAAAATTATTCATAGTTGAATTTTAGACATATAATTTTCAGCATCAATCTTATCAACCTCCTCTACCAATGTTACAAGAATCTATCCTATGCTACCATAACCCTGCCCAAACCTGTCATTATAACAGACACCTTTTTTACATTTGTTTATTATTATTTGGTCATTATTAATAGTATTAGTATTATTACATTTGGGTCTCCTGATTTCATTGTTATTGACTTCGTGGCTTGGATTTTTAGTTCTGTCATTTCTCCTTGGTCCCTATCTCCTTTTATTTATCCCCCTTCTCCTCTATTCAATTTCTTTCCTTTCTTCACTAAACTCTGGAACCAAGAGTGGAGATCTGATCTTTAGCATGAAGTTTGCCATAGAGTGGAAAAGTGGATGAGGAAATTGCACGAGTAGGGGAAATCCAGAGACTATGGTAGATGGAGGTGGACACTCGTGGAGAGTGTGGTGGAAAAAATGTGTTATGCATGAAGCCCTATCACTCATATTATTTTAAACCACAGAGGCTAAAATAAAATTTTAAAAATTAATTAAAAAATAAATTTAAAAATAGATTTCTTTAATTGGGTACATAAAGGAAATAAATAGGACAATGCCCCAGTGTACAATCTTCCTAAAGGACAGATAGCTCAAATATAGCTATCAAGACTTTCTTTTCAAATTATTTAAAAAATAAAGATGTATTGAATATTTACTGGCCATTCTGCTAAGTATTCTAATCTTTGGAAATACATCCAGAGAAAATCAGTGGAAATGCAGACAATGTATATAAACTCCAACACAGTACAAAGGCAGTCTGAATGCCTAACAATAGGAGGGTGATTAAATAATTTATGCTACATCTATATTTTAAATGACATGGCATAATAAAAATAACATGGGAAAATAGTGAAGGTGTAGAAATTTGTACATGCATAATTTTATGAGAAAAAGTAATGAAAAAGTGTATGTGTGATACGTTCCCAATGTCCATACACATATACATAACTCAATAGATAAGCAGTCAATATATATTTATTGACTATGATATATTTGCTTGGATTTAAAATAAAAGAATCTGAAAGTTCTCAGGTAAGAAAGACTCAAGTGTTAACTTACATATTTTTCCATTATTATTTCTCTATTTCACAGAAATTGCTAAATAATAGCTCAGCATATAGCAGAGAACATTGTGCTTTAGTCATGAATAAAAATTTTTCCCAAGATATAGTAGAAAAATATGTCAAGGAAAAAATGTGTAATTTCAGTTTCAAGTACTCTCCATTTAACAAGAGGTGGAAATTTGAATTTAAATTCACCTGTGAGGGCAGATACATTCTTTGGAGAAAAAGAAAGTCTTTGGTGTGTCTTTTAAAGTATGCCTGGGTTGAGAGAAGATTGCCCAAGTGAAGAAGTTTGGAAAATTTGATTCTGAAATATTAAAAAGATGAAAAGAAAAAGAAAGAAGACAACATTTTAGGCTGAAAACATTATTTTTGAAAGAAAAGAGATGAAACTTAAGGAAAGGAGTAGAATAAAGAGGATGTTGATTATTATTTTGTTTTTTTTTGTTTGTTTGTTTTTGTTGGTTTTTTTTTTTTTTTGGTATCCCTGGTTAATAAAGATCATGATCTAAGGTTGGAAATGGATTCTGGACTTGCTGAGGGGAGAGAGAGAGAGAGACAGAGAGACAGAGACAGAGAGAGAGACAGAGAGAGAAAAAGAGACAGAGAGACAGAGACAGAGAGAGACAGAGACAGAGAGAAAGACAGAAAGACAGAGAGAGACAGAGACAGAGAGAAACAGAAGACAGAGAGACAGAGAGAGAAAGAGAGAGAGATCACGCACTGCCTCTGGATCGATCCAGTAATTTTTGGGAATTAATTTTTCTTTTTTGGTTTTTGGGCTACACCCCAGTGGTGCTCAGGGTTACTCGTGGCTCTGTGCTCAGGGGGTCATTACTGTGGTGCTCCCGGGTTCTTATGGGATACCAGAAATCAGACCCTGGTAGTCTAAAAGCCCTACCCGCTCTGGCTTCTGAAAATTCTTCTGATGGAGCCCTTAGCAGAAACCAGTTTTTTCGAAGTGGCTGCAGTGAAAGCCTTCTAAATACCTTGCTTACAATTAAATAAATATTTGCCTCCAAAGTAGAAAGATAAAACCAAAGTCATAGTAATCTGACTGCGTGTTAAAATAAACCAGAATAAAGATCTGTATTAGACAAGGTAAACTGCCCTTTCCCCCAAACCTAAAGATCGAGATAGCTTGTCCTTAGTTTAACCCTTATCCAAAAACATAAAAGCTTAAGTTTACAGTTAAGATGGTCTTGGGACCAGAGCAGTAGCGCAAGAGGTAGGGCCCTTTGCTTCTCACCTAGGTAGGATTGACCGTGGTTCGATCCCCAGCGTCTCATATGGTCCCCCAGCAAGGAGCGGTTTTCTGCAGCACAAAGTCAGAGTAACCCCCTGAGTGTCGCTGGGTGTGGCCCCCAAACAAAAACAAAACAAAACAAAACAAAAATAAAAAATAAAAAATGGTCTGTACCTCGGGGAACCAGCCCATAAGGGGATTTTATGTTTCCAGCAGTCACTAGTCTATGCCCAAACTTTTTCTTCCCATTTATTCCCTATAAAGAAAGACCCCTTCTTGTCACAACGCAGGCAGAATTACTTTGAGGGCATGACTCTGCCAAAGAACCCCTTTCTTGACCTATCACTAAGTCCTCATTTGACTAGCCCTCTAGCAACAGAGGAACCAAACCTTCACAATTACAGAGGTAACAGGAGGAAAAGATTTTGAAGTAGACTTAGGATTTTTTCACAAGGAGAAACTTGAAGCTCTATGATTAACATATAAACATTTTGCCATCAAGGACTAAAATTGTCCACAAGTACGATGGCCCCATCACTTTCATTTCAACGTATTCCATATTTCTAAAAATAAAGATGTATTTGATTTTTTTTAGAATCAAGAAAAATAAGTTAATGCTCTTTCTACAAGTCTTCTTTTCCCCCATTGAGCTCAAAGCCTTTTTAAATAGTCTTGCTCCCATTCTATTCTTAAGTGCATCTAAGACCACAGAAAAGGGCTTTAGAAAGAAAATCATTAATCTACTTCTAAACACAATTACAAAGTTAACCTTCCATTTTATGTCTTTGAAAGAGAGTAAGAATATGCTATCCCAAGATGTCTTTAGTAATATGTTTATTTTATGGAAAAGGCCCTGAAAGAAAATGGATAAAGATATATATGAATACATTCCTTCAAAGCATCTCTTTAGAACACTAATTCTTCCTATCTTCAATGAGGAAGGCAGAACTTAAATCTGAACCTTTCAGAGTAGAAAAACAAATAAATAATGAGTCCTCTTCTCTGAGCCCAAATGTGGCTTTTGTAGGACATCAGTGATTTCCTCAGCTTTTCTGGGTCTTCCCCATATTAATAGGGACAAATAGAGGTTTCTTAACAAATTCTATACTTTTATCAATCTGTTTGATACTATTTAAGTTAATTTAAATGTTCACCCCTTGAAGAAGCCAGAGGGCAATAGCAGGATTGCTCTTCTCAAGTCATATTGGGTGCTATTTTCTAACCTATTCTTCTGAAAACTTCTCAACATATTCTAAGTCTCTTATCTGTTTTCTCCCATGCGATCTGCTCCTTGTTCACTTTTTGAAGCAGTCCTCTTCTAAATTTTGTTTTGTGTTTTCCATGATTCTAAACTAGTGAATCAACACTTATCATATTTTTCATACCATAAGATGAACCTCCCCCCCACAACAAAAGTGCATCTTATGAAGCGAATGCACCTGAGTGCAGGGGAAATAGAGCATCTAAAAATTATGTGTGTCTTATGGTCAGAGTGAAAACTATGGTATCTTACCGATTCTTCCTAGGCCATTGTTACACTCTAGTGGCTTCATTTATTGCTAAATCTTATAGTCTACGGCAGTTCCTCAGACTCTGGAAGTATTTAACACAGTGACTCACTTAGCATATTTGATATTTATAGCAGATCATTTTTAATACTTCCCTTATACAATTATTTTAGCAACCATCACAATATAATCAGTAGTTCTTGTTATTTTCATGATTTATTTTAATTTTAGAATGATAAACACAGAAGAAATTTTAATTTTTAATTATTCAAACTCAGTAAAAAGAACTAAAATCACAATCATACTAAAATTCAGAGTGAATAGTTTCACAGTTTTAAAGTTAAAATATGGGGCAGGAAGGTGGCGCTAGAGGTAAGGTGTCTACCTTGCAAGTGCTAGCATAGGACAGACCTGGGTTCAATCCCCTGGCGTCCCATATGGTTCCCCCCAAGCCAGGGGCGATTTCTGAGCGCCTAGCCAGGAGTAACCCCTGAGCACCAAATGGGTGTGGGCCCAAAAACAAAACCAAAAAAAATAAAGTTAAAATATATTTTTTAAAAACTAAAGACATCAAATGATATAATAGAATTGTTTCTTCACAGCCTCTGTTTTTCACAATTCACTGGGCTAGCATTTATTTCTAATCTACTGTAAAATGTAAAACATACATAATATCACAGGGAATAAAGACAAACAATTGCTGTCAACGTGAGCTCAAATGATTCAAAAACAATTGCATACTTAATCTTAGAAGAGGATAGCTGAATTTTCATGTTCAGGATAAATATATAACAGAGGTCTCTGAAGTTACTTTCCCATATGGAAGATGATGTTTATGAAAGGAAAAGGACTACAAAAAAAAAAGACTACAAAAAAAAGTGCTAATTTGAAGCTTATAATTGCACTTAGTAAATAATGACTACAGTAATAATCTAGAACTTAGACTAGTGATAGTTTTTTCATGGATGAGTATTTTATTACTAGCATTAGAGCAGTTGATATTTTTTAAAAGGCCATCTCTTACTCTGTTGTCTTCCATTCATACCATCTTGCATCCTGGGCCATCAGTACCCATCATCTGATTATTAGTAGGTGCTGACAATAGATATTTGTTGACTATATCATATGGGACTATAACATTTGTTGTGTGACTCTAAGAGAGCTTTCTCAGCCTTCCTTCTCTCCTAAATTTAAAGGTTGTGTTTGTTACCATACCTTGCCTGACTGTTGCATAGGAAAATAGAATTTCCTTTCCTGCCCTCATCAGAGAAAAGACACCAAGTTCTACTTATTGGTTCAAGCTTAAAATTTAAGGTTTCTTGCTTTCATAATCCTCCCAACCAGGTACAAAATTCTTTAAGTCTACATCCTAAACATTCTAGGTTTTACTTTCTAATCCCCTTCACACCAAAACCTGGCTAATTCAATCCTAGATCATTCTGGCCAAGATCTTGAAACAGCTACCTTAGTCTTTATACTTCTGCTTTTCTTGCTCTAATATCCCCTTGCCTCTCTTAAACCTTTCAATTTTTTTTTAACCACTCAGACTGCATCTTCTCCCCTCTATCCCTTCAAAGGAAGGGAAGAACAAACCTTTCAAATTTAAAGGAGATAATTAAACCCTCTACTGCTAACATTACCTTGCAGATTAAAATAAACATATTCATTTCCGTTAATATAGGATCCATCTCATTAAAAATGTTTAAAATTAATGTCAGTTCTCCTCCTAAAACAGTGCTTGACACTCTACTGCCTCCCAAATCTGAATATTTTGAGAGAAAGTGATTATATTATGAGGCTAAATTTCTGATGGCATCATTTTTAACTGCATAAAAAGCCAAATTATGCAGATAATTTCAGTTTTATAAATGCAACCTAATTCAAATAATTCCCAAACTCATTCTATGACAACAAAACACTTACTGATCATATATAAAACAGACCAAGCAAAGTAAGATCTGAATATATTGACATAGACATAGAACAAGAAAGCGTCTATGGTCTTAAGGGCTTTCTAATTATATACTTGTGTGCACATACACACACACATCACTCATACTGATGCATGATAATATGTGATTAATGCTAAGTAAGTACCACAACAGAGAGAACCCACAAATTGGGACAATCATAATAAAATTTTACAAGGAAAGAAATCAAGATAAATCTTAAAAAGAAAGTTAAATAGCTAAACTCAGATTAAAGTTCTTCCTAAAATAAAGTTATTCCTAAAATAAAAATATCACACACTTGTGAGAGAGAAATGCTAATATGATATATGACCCATATTAAGACTAACATAGAATTCATAAAAATTTACATGACAAGAGCTAATTAGTATTAGACGCCTTAACATGGGGACTGCAAGGGCCTCCTAAGCAGTTACCTGACATTTAGGATGTTTCCCATTATAGACCTCTTCCACTTAGTTCCCTTTCAAAATCCAATTTTAAAAACCCAATTATGGATTTGCCATATTACTGTAAAATATTATTCATGATTCTCCATAGATAATATTGCCAAAGACTATGAAGCACATAAAAAGATGTTTAGCACCTTAGGTCACTAGGGAATGCAAATAAAACAGCATTGAGATACCATCTCATACATAGTAGGATGGAAACCATCAAAAGCAAGACCAAAAAAAAGAGAAAATAATATATGTTGGGGAAGATGTGGAAAACTGAAACTCTTAATTCTTAGTATAAATAAACATGGTGTTGCCACTGCAGAAAATAGCAAGTAGTTTGAGTCTTCAAAACATAAAATCATAAATTACGATGGTTTACAAATTTCACTTCTTTATATATAACCAAAGTAATTGGAAGAAGATTTTCTAAATAGGTATCTCCAGACCTCTTCATAGCAACACATCCACAAGAGCTAAAAAGTAAAGAAAGCAAAGTGTCAGATAAACACGAAGTGGTATGTACATACATGAAATACTATTCATTCTTTTAAAAGAAGAAAATTAGGACCATAGAGATAGTAGGGTGTTTGCCTTGCACACAGCTGATCCAAGACAGAAGGTGGTTAGAATCCTCGCATCCCATATGGTCCCACGTGCCTGCCAGGAGCAATTTCTGAGCTTAGAGCCAGGAGTAACCCCTGCAGGCTGCTGGGTGTGACCCAACCCCCCAAATAAAAAAAAGAAAACGAAATAAAAAATAAAACTTAAAAAAAACAAGAAGAAGAAAATTAGGTTTCTGCTACAATATGATAAAACTTAAGGGCACTTATACTGAATGAAAAAAGCAGTCACATGCAAAGAAGACAAATACTTATTGGTCCCATTATATAACAGTGCTACTAAATGTCATTAAATTAAAATTACAGCACACTGATTTCCAGGAAGCCACAAGTGGAAAATCAGAGAATGAGGTCCTCGTTTAATAGGTAAAGAGTTCCAGGTCTGGAAGATGAAAATTGTGTGGAATAATAAAGGTACACCAACTGTGAATGTACTTAACACAAATAAAATGATATAGTTCCTAGGTTGTGTTAATGAGTGGTTGGGCATTTACAATGTAAAATTAAAAATTTAAAAATTATTTTAAAGGTTTTCATCAACAATAAATGTGAAACCCTGTAGGGCAATATACAAAGAATTCCATGATCTAACCTATTCTCTTTGTGGAAGAAGAAATAAGCAGCTCACCTCATGAAAACTCATCACAAAGAGTGATGAGCTAGTTAGAGAAATAACTACATTGACAACTAACCTAACAATGAGAATGTATGAGGAAAAATAGAAAGCTTTGTGTAGAGTACAGGCAGGGGTGGGGTGGGGGAGGAGGGAGAATTGGGACAATGGTGAAGGGAATATTGCATTGGTGATGTTCTTTACAATGACAGAAACCCAACCACAATCATGTTTGTAATCAAGGTGTTTAAATAAAATATTGATAAAAAGAAATAAGCATTAGGTTATGCCAAAATTTAAGAAAAGCAAAAAACTATCATTTCTTTTCAAATAAGAAATAGAATGATTTTATGATAAGATTACAAACTGAGGTGTTTATGACTTGAATATTTTTTCTTTTTAAAGAATTTTAGTAAAATTACTGTTTACTTCAGCTGATGCAATTTTTGAACCATCATAAATGTTCACAATATCCATTTCCTTAAAATTATATAATTTATTTAAATAGCATTTCACACATTTGGAGCTAGAGAATCTTACAAAGCATCTTAATATGTGTAACAAAAAAGTAAATTAAAAATTTTATGAGCACGAGGAGTACTCTTATATTTCACTGCATGTCAAAAATTTTACAGAAGTCTTCCATTTAGCTCTTAAGCATTCTACTGATTAAAAGCTTATTTGCACTTTTAAAGAGTGAAGTCTTATTTCAGAGTAAGACAACACCAGCTGCCATGACACAACCTACAGACTAGGTGGCTTAAACAAATTTATTTTCTTACAGTTTTATCTCTAGAGAATGAGAAGCGCAAGGTCAAAAACCTCAGCCAATTCAGTTACGATCACAACACTTTGCTATCTTATTTATGGCCACCTTTTTGACTTTTTCTATGGAAAATCTGTTGCTTTTCTTCAAGGCACTATCCTACAAGATCGGGGTTTCATTCTGATAAATTGACTTGATCTTACTTCTAAATACAGTCCCCCTGACGATGATTCAACCCAAAAAGGTAAAGAGATGCAGATAATTTGGTCTAGAACAGATGTGTTTTTCCCGAGTTGAGGAGAAGAGAAAACTTTGTCCAATCTTCTGGGTTATTCTTAAGCTGTTCAAGGAATAAAATCAAAATTATATAGATTAGTAAAAGAAGAAAAAATATTTTAATTAGATATGCCAGGAGAAGTTAGGTATCCAGAGCTCAGGAATAGCATATGGATTTGGGGTTTCAAAGAGAGGGCCTTACATTTATATGTTATTGAATTTGGATAACTAATAGAATATTGGATATGGTGAGTTAAATGATAAAAACCAAATGAGTTGTAATTACAAGTCTATCCTTACACATAGATATCTCTAACAAAATGTTTTGGGTGTTGTTGGTTTTGTTTGTTTTGGTTTGGGGTTTTTGTTTGTTTTGTTTTGTTTTGTTTTGTTTGTTCTGGGGTCACACCTGGAGGCGTTCTGGAATTACTCCTGGCTCTGAGCTCAGAATCGCCGTGGCAGGCTCAGGGACCATACAGGATGCTAGGAATCAAACCACCATCCCTCCTGGGTTGGCCACATGCAATGCAAACGCCTTGCTGCTGTGCTATCTATCCAGCCCCTGATAAAAATTTTAATCCTGGGAAAAAAACTCTAAGTTTTATTCTTCCAGATTTATAAGAATGTTATCAATGTTTCTCTTGAGACTGCAGGTTAACTAAAATTGACTGTTGCTCAAAATAATTGACATCACAAAAGCAGGCATATCCCAAGAAGACCTGTTCTAAGCATTTTATTTAATTTTTTACCTTGTTTCTAGTTTTGTTTTTGTTTTTGGGACCACAATGTTTCAGTGCTTAGGTCATATTTTTGGTACTGCCTTCATAAATCATTCCTGGAAGTGCATGGAAGGGAAATGCAGGATCCAGGGACCAAACCTAGGTTGGCTGCATGTGAGGCAAGTGTCTTAACCATTGTGCTATTTCTCTGAACTGTTTAGAACAATCTGTCCATCACTTGTTTCTTTCCAGCATCCTTTTTCATTACTACAGACACAGTCCCCGGACCTAACATTTCAGAACATCAATCAAGATGTCACTCTCCTGCACTCAGAAAATAATCCTGTGAAAGTTTATAAAATATCCCTGACTTATTTTTAATTAAATATTTTTTTTTGTTGTCTTGGGCTTTTATGGGAAGTAAGAAAGGCCAAAAAGAGAAATCCCAAAGATCCCACTGGACTGGATGAGATTTGAGGGGCTATCCCAAAGCCAGAGGTGCAGTGACATAGGCAAGGATAGGCAGAGGAATAGATATGATTAAAGACCTGTATGCACCATTGTGGCGCTTGTTGGGGGAAGGTCACTGAGAATGATTTAATTTATAATCCAAAATATAGATTTATTTTTTTCACTCTCTGGAGAGTCCCCTGAAATGCTTAGAACTTCTTTTTTTTTTTTTTTTTTTTTATTCCCATCACCAATGTCCCAAGTCTCCCTCCACCCCACCCGACCCCCGCCTGTACTCTAAACAGGTTCTCCATTTCCCTCATACATTCTCATTATTAGGACAGTTCAAAATGTAGTTATTTCTCTAAACTCATCAACTCTTTGTGGTGAGCTTCCTGAGGTGAGCTGGAACTTCCAGCTCTTTTCTCTTTGTGTCTGAAAGTTATTATTGCAAGAATGTCTTTCATTTTTCTTAAAACCCATAAATGTGTGAGACCATTCTGCGTTTTTTCTCTCTCTCTCTGACTTATTTCACTCAGCATAATAGATTCCGTGTACATCCATGTATAGGAAAATTTCATGACTTCATCTCTCCTGACAGCTGCATAATATTCCATTGTGTATATTACCACAGTTTCTTTAGCCATTCGTCTGTTGAAGGGCATCTTGGTTGTTTCCAGAGTCTTGCTATGGTAAATAGTGCTGCAATGAATATAGGTGTAAGGAGGGGTTTTTGTATTGTATTTTTGTGTTCCTAGGGTATATTCCTAGGAGTGGTATAGCTGGATCGTATGGGAGCTCGATTTCCAGTTTTTGGAGGAATCTCCATATCGCTTTCCATAAAGGTTGAACTAGACGGCATTCCCACCAGCAGTGGATAAGAGTTCCTTTCTCCCCACATCCCGCCAACACTGTTTATTCTCATTCTTTGTGATGTGTGCCATTCTCTGTGGTGTGAAGTGGTATCTCATCGTTGTTTTGATTTGCATCTCCCTGATGATTAGTGATGTGGAGCACTTTTTCATGTGTCTTTTGGCCATCTGTATTTCTTCTTTGGTCAAAGTGTCTGTTCATTTCTTCTCCCCATTTTTTGATGGGATTAGATGTTTTTTTCTTGTAAAGTTCTGTCAGTGCCTTGTATATTTTGGAGATTAGCCCCTTATCTGATGGGTATTGGGTGAATATGGATTTACTAATGAATTCTTTCAAACCTTTCAAGAGGAACTACTACCAATCCTGGCAAGACTCTTTCATGAAATTGAAAAAACAGGAAAACTTCCAAATAGCTTTTATGAAGCCAACATTACCTTGATACCTAAACCAGACAGAGATGCTACGAAAAAAGAAAATTACAGACCAATATCGCTGATGAATGCAGATGCAAAGATCTTCAACAAATCCTGGCAAATAGGATTCAATGCCTCATTAAGAAGATCATCCACTACGATCAAGTAGGTTTCATTCCAGGAATGCAAGGCTGGTTTAACATCCGTAAATCTATCAACATAATACACAACATCAACAGCAAGAAAAATAAAAATCACATGATCATATCAATCGACGCAGAGAAAGCATTTGACAAGGTCCAACACCATTCTTGATCAAAAACTCTCAGCAAGATGGGAATGGAGGGAACCTTTTCTCAATATAGTTAAGGCCATCTACCACAAGCCAGAGGCAAATATTGTCCTCAATGGGAGAAAAACTGAAAGCCTTTCCTCTAAATTCTGGCACAAGACAGGGCTGTCCTCTCTCACCACTTCTATTCAACATAGCACTTGAAGTACTTGCTATAGCGATTAGGCAAGAAAAGGATATCAAGGGAATCCAGATAGGAAAGGAAGAAGTCAAGCTCTCACTGTTTGCAGATGACATGATACTCTACTTAGAAAACCCAAAGACTCTATCAAAAGCTTCTAGAAACAATAGACTGCATATAGCAAGGTGGCAGGCTACAAAATTAACACACAAAAATCAATGGCCTTCCTATACACCAATACTAATAAGGAAGAAATGGGACATTAAGAAACAACTCCATTCACTATAGTGTCACAACAAACTCAAATATCTTGGAATCAACTGACTAAAAATGTGAAGGACCTAACAAGGAAAAACTATAAAACTCTGCTACCAAGAAATAAGAGAGGACATGCGTAAATGGAAGCATATACCCTGCTCATGGATTGGCAGGATTAACATCATTAAAATGGCAATACTCCCCAAAGCACCTGCCACAGATTTAATGCGATCCCCCTAAAGATACCCCATGACATTCTTCAAAGAAGTGGACCAGGCACTTTTGAAATTTATTTGGAACAATAAACACCCTCGAATAGCTAAAGCAATCATTGGGAAAAAGAATATGGGAGGAATTACTTTCCCCAACTTTAAACTTTACTACAAAGCAATAGTTATCAAAACAGCATGGTATTGGAATAAGACAGGCCCTCAGATCAGTGGAATAAGCTTGAATACTCAGAGAATGTTCCCCAGACATACAATCATCTAATTTTTGATAAAGGAGCAAAAAATCCTAAATGGAACAAAGAAAGCCTCTTCAACAAGTGGTGTTGGCAAAACTGGGTAGCCACTTGCAAAAAATTGAACTTAGACCCCCAGCTAACATCATGTACGAAGGTAAAATCCAAATGGATTAAAGACCTCGATATCAGCCCCAAAACCATCAGATATATAGAACAATACGTAGGTAAAACACTCCAGGACATTGAGGCTAAAGGCATCTTCAAGGAAGAAACTGCACTCTCCAAGCAAGTGAAGCAGAAATTAACAGATGGGAATATATTAAGCTGAGAAGCTTCTGCACCTCAAAGGAAATAGTGCCCAAGATATTTTTAATTAAATTTTTGCTGCCCTGTATATCTTCTCCAACAAAATCCAAGTCATTAAGAGATAGGAACTATCTTTGGTGCCTTGATCCTGGAGGCCAGCTCTTCCCAGGTATGGGGTTAAGGTACACACCATGCCAGAGGCATTCTCCCTAGCTTGAGGGATGGTAAGAGGCTTGGCAGGCCTCCAGCCGTTCCCCTATTTCCCCCTGGACTCTAGGCCTGGCCTGAGTGCCACCTTGGGTGGCCTGCTGTGGGTTCCAGGTGGACTCTATTAGGGGTCTCCAGGCTTCCCCCCCCCCCTCTGCACTCTAGGGAGGAGGAGCAGAGGGAGGGGCCAGGCAGATAGCTGGCTTCCAGTGCCTTGATCCTGGAGGCCAGCTCTTCCCAGGTATGGGATTAGGGGACACCCCATGCTGGAGGCATTCTCCCTAGCTTGGGGGGTGCTGGGAGGCTTGGCAGGCCTCCAGCCGTTCCCCTATTTCCCCCTGGACTCTAGACCTGGCCTGAGTGCCACCTCAGGTGGCCTGCTGTGGGTTCCAGGTGGACTCTATTAGAGGTCTTCAGGCTTCCCCCCTCCCTACTCTAGGAAGGAGGAGCAGAGGGAGGGGCCAGGCAGATAGCTGGCTTCCAGTGCCTTGATCCTTGAGGCCAGCTCTTCCCAGGTATGGGATTAGGGGACACTCCATGCCAGAGGCATTCTCCCTAGCTTGGGGGTGCTGGGAGGCTTGGCAGGTCTCCAGCTGTTCCTCTATTTCCTACCCTACTCCAGGCCTTCCCTGGTTACTGGCCCAGGTGGACTATATCGAGGGGGGGGGGCACATGGGGTGGATGGCGGCCGATGCAGCACTGGTGTATGTCAGGACATTACGTCGTGACATTCACTGGTATTTTTTTTCTCATTGGTCTCCATTTCAGAAACTGCAGGGGCGCTGGCCCCTGCGCATACCATATATATTTAAAATAAAAATGGGAGGATGGACTCTCAGTTTGGGAAGAGACCAGTTCGGGTGGGGGCACCATATATTTTCAAAATAAAAATGACAGGATGGACTCTCAGGCTGGGAAGAGGCCAGTACTCTTTACCTACTTGTTTACTCTCAGCGGCCTCTTGGCCTCTTCCTGCTTTCATTGTGTAACTGTGGTTGCTACCATACTAGGTTTCTGATTAGTTCCCATAAACGGTGACAATTGAGTCCACTGTCTTTAGTTTAGATTGTTTATTTTCTCCTCTTTTTATCTTTTTCTCCTCTTTGTGGACTGTTCAATAGGTATTTTGGTGAAAGAGTCCCTCTCTATCTTTCCTTCCCTTTGTTATTTGTTAAATAAGGAAGTTTGTAGAAGTGTCCCTCCATTTAACGTTTTATATAAGAACCAAGTCAATTGGATTGTTGGACTTCTTCTAGCATCCCCATAGGCACCAATCTCTCCATGTGATACTGTTCTTATTCTTTGCATAGGCACATTAAATGGGAAATTATATACAAACACGTTCTTATCTTATAGAGATGGGAACACACAAATTTTCTGAAACAGTGACAATTGTGTCCACTGTCTTAAGTTAGATTGTTTATTTTCCCCACTTTTTATCTTTTTTTTCTCTTTGTGAACTGTTCAATAAGGAATTTTGGTGAAAGAGTCTCTCAGTTTAATGCTTATTTTTCTAAAAAGAAAAAGAAAAAGAAAAAAAAGTGATAGGAACTATTGCATCTTGATAGCAGTAGTAGCAATTATTTACTTAAAAGTGGCATTATAGTTTATCAAAAACTAGCATATAGCATATTGCTGCTTGGTAGACATGCAATACTGCCTATTAAGCAAAATTAAATTGCTAAATTTAGCAATCAGGACTGTTGACAAAGATGATCTTTATGAGCATTAATCTAGTAAGAAAGTATAAAATGAATCAGAGGTGTATGTTGAGGTATGTTTAGAGGTATAATCAGAGGTATTATAACAAATTATCACAAACAGAATAACTTTAAACAACACAAATTTGTATTTGTGTTGCAAGTACACATTTTATGTTTTTAGACATCTGAAGTATGCAATAATTTTGCTGAACTAAAACCAAAGTACTAGCAAGGTTATACTCTCACCAGAGACTCTAGAAGATTCTACAATCTTGTATATCTTTTCCAGATTCTAGAATGACATTTCTAGCAGTCATTCTAGACTGATATCAGCACTCTAACTTCTCTTTTCTGAATCTGATAAACATCTCCTGCTGCTTCCATTTTGAAATGACCCTTAAAATCATGCTGGGTCCACTTGAATAATTCAGGATAATCGCTCCTTTCCAGATACTTAACTTCTAAGTTCTATCATTATGTAGAGTTCCACTCACATGTCCCAGGAATTAGAACATCAAAAACAAGGGCAGTAGGATTGTCAGTAATTAACCAACCTATCACACATTAAGTTGAAAAGCAACAGATAATGTAGGACGTTACTATTCAACATGATTTCAGATGCATCTGGAGAAGATGAGCAATAAACCTCCTCAATATAGAGCCAATGGAGGGAGAAGCAACTTGACAGTCCTGTGTAACAGTTCAAGTTTCTGATACTTAGAACTCTGAGTAAACAGACATTTAGTTGGACTTCTAATTCTAGATCTGGATATAAATAGACTTCTATATGTATCTCATGGCTTCCCCTATCCCAGGGTAACATCAACAATAGTTGCCCTAAACTGTCTTTACTAAATGAAGAGAAGCATTAATCAATGCCCTCAATGAATATATTCCATAATAGTTTGTATATTCATTATACAAAGCATTTCAAGTTAGAACTATTTTTCTTAAATAAGATATTTTCATTTGAACTACTTGTGCATTTACTTCACTTTATTCTTGGATTTACAACAGATTACAAGAGGATCATTTTTAACCCAGATGGGAATCAAGCCAGTTTCTATATTGTTTGCAACACTTACATAATTGGTACACTGTGAATCATAAGCAATAATTAGAGTAAACCTGTGTATTAAAGCATACCGAAAATTAATAACTATGCGACTTTAGATACTTAACTGGAGTAGAAATGTTATGTGTGGAGCTGATCAATAAGCAGATCCTATAGGAGCACTATAAAACTTAGTCTCTTAATTAGAGACAAATAAAATGTTTGCAGGCATGAGAGGGTAAGTTTCACTGTTTATGAGAGAATGCCCATCAGAGTATAAGAGTTTCAAAGAGACTGTGACAGGAGAGAAGGAATATGGAAGGGATTACCACAGTAAACAGCCAAAGCTATAAAGTGTATAGATCTGCCTGCAGAGACACAATTGTTCTCAAAGTAAATTGTGCTCCTTCCTACAAATCTGAGATGCTCTTCTTTTTTTCAAAGTTTCTGCTAAACAAAAGGCAGAATTACACCTCCTGAGATCACACCACATCCTCTTTGATTAGTGTCGCACTTGATATTGAATAGCCAATTTATCTGCAATATGTTATCAGCTATACAAAGGACAAAAATGTGCATTAACGATAAAACCATCAAGTGTACAGATTCTCTTTCTTTCTCTCTCTCTTTATCTTTCTCCTCTATCTCTCCTCTCATGTAAAAACACACAGCCCAGAACACATTAGAGGACAATGAGTTCAAGATAAAATGATCTGGTAAAAAATATTAATTTTTAGATACACTATAAAATGTGTTGTCATCAAAACTTCTAGGACTGGAGCAATAGTACAATGGGCAGAGTGCTTGCCTTGTTTGTGGCTAATGCTCATTTTCACACTATAGATGCTTTCCCAGACCCTGCCAGGAGATCCCTATACACAGAGCCTAGTGTAAGTCTTGAGCACTGTTGGGTGCAGAAAAAAAAGTAAAATAAGATACAGACCCTTCTAGGACTGATTCCAATTGGATGAATACAGATATTTAGGACCCCTTGACTTACAGCAAGACTTAGAATGATGCTATACAATCAGCTTTATTTGGCACAGAAAAGTCTGAGTTCCTTGAACAGCTACTCTGCTCTCTGGGTGGTTCTCTGATCTACATATCTCCAGATATGACTAACATAAGGGAAAGAATAGATTAAGTAAAAGGACACTCTGAGTCAGCTCCAGTTTAATGAAAACAGGCTTTCTTTTTTTTTTTTTAAGAGAACAACAAAGGAGGGAGGGACTTCAGAGCATAAAAACCGGCTATCCTTTGCAAAAGCTGGCTCCCTGTGTGTGACACCAGGCGGGGAAAATCCGCGAAAGTACACCGGCCCAGTGGGGCTCAGCTGTGAAAGACTGTGAGTGTGACCTGTCTATGTCTGTCTACTGTCCTCTTGCGTGAAACTCTTGCGAGTGGGGCAAAAAGAGGCTCAGAGGAGCACGGCCGCATAGCGAAGCGGAGCGGCCGTGCACTCTTTCTAAGGAAAGAACTCCATTGCAACAAGAAGGAAAAATCACACTAAGAACGGCGCTATATCACAGAAGCAAACATTTCTCTCTGGACTGTCTTCTCTGTTGCATGCTCGGGCCTAAGATTTGACCCAGTGTGAGGCTTCATCCACAGAGGACTCCCCTCCCTTAGAGGCAAGTCAGCCCATCCAGAAAGGGAGGAGCCAGAGGAGTGTGCTGCCTACATCATATAGACAATGAATACCACTACAACACGTAGAAAAACCCACAATACAAATGTGACAATGGGGAAACAGCGCAGGCCAGCATCAGACATAGAGAATGAAGATGACAATTCTGAGGACCAGATAATGACTGAACAACTAATCAACCTCTCAGATAAGGACTTTAGACTAGCAATATGGAAGGTGCTCAACAGACTCCAAGAAACCATGGATCGAGTTGAACAGAACACTAATAAGAACCAAGAAAATATGAAGGCAGAAATGACAAAACTCCAAACTGAAATAACATGTCAACTAACAGGCCCTGAAAAACTCAGTAAACGAAGTGAATGACAAAATGGATAAGCTCTGGGACAGGGTATCAGAAGCTGAGAATAGACTTGGTGCTGTGGAAGATGAGATACATAACAATTCCATACAGCAGGAGAGATTGGACAAAAAACTTAAAGCAAATGAGCAGACAATGGAAAAATTAGTCAAAGAATGGGAACAGACGAAAATAGAAGTTTATGATAAGATCAACAGAAACAACTTAAGAAATCATTGGAGTCCCAGAGACCCAGGAAGAAAATTTCCAGGAAGAATCAATGGTCAAGAACATCATTAAAGAGAAACTTCCAGAGCTAAAGAATATATGTGATCAAATCCTGCATGCCCGAAGAGTACCAACCAAAAGAGACCCCAGAAAAACCACCCCAAGACACATCCTAGTCACAATGACAAATCCCACAGATAGAGACAGAATTCTGAAAACAGCAAGATCAAAAGGGGAAATCATGTTCAAGCAAGCTTCCCTGAGATTTACAGCAGACCTGTCACCAGAAACGCTCAATGCCAGAAAGCAGTGGTGGGATATTGTGACAAGACTGAATGAAATGAATGCTTCACCCAGAATACTATACCCAGCAAAACTCACTTTCCGGTTTTGATGGAAGAATACATGGTTTCACAGACAAAAAACAGCTCAGAAACTTCATAGACACAAAACCAGTCTTAAGAGAAAAACTGAAAGACCTAATCTAAGACAAGACTACCCAAAAGACACACCAAATTTTGAAATAAAGATGGCGTTAAATCCCAGGACAATTCTTTCTCTCAACGTCAATGGACTAAATGCACCAGTTAAGAGACACAGAGTGGCTAAATGGATCAAAAAACTCAATCCAACCTTCTGCTGCCTACAAGAAACGCACCTGAATAGTCAGAACAAACATAGACTCAAAATAAAAGGCTGGAGAAAAGTTATCCAAGCAAACAACACCCATAAAAAAGCTGGAGTGGCCATACTAATATCAGATAATGCAAACTTTATACTCAGGAAGGTTGAAAGGGACAAAGACGGACATTTTATATTAATCAAGGGTACGTAGAGCAGGAAGAATTCACTCTCCTAAACATATATGCACCGAATGAGGGGCCAGCAAAATATTTAATACAACTGTTGACAAATCTGAAAAATAATATCAACAACAACACAATAATTGTGGGGGACCTTAACATGGCTTTGTCAACACTGGACAGGTCAACCAGACTGAAACCCAACAAGAATATACTAGACCTGAGGAGAGAAATGGAAGAAAAAGGCCTAGTGGATATATATAGGACACTCCATCCCCAGAAACCTGGATACACATTCTTCTCCAATGTACATGGGACATTCTCCAGGATAGACTACATGCTGGCACATAAAACATACCTCCATAAGATCAAGAGGATAGAAATTTTGCAGACTACCTTCGCTGACCACAAGGCTCTGAAATTATTTGTGAACTCCAAAGGGACTCAGAAGAAACACTTTAACACCTGGAAGTTAAACAGCCTCATGCTCAATAACCAGTGGGTCCGAGATGAAATCAAGGAGGAAATAAAAAGGTTCCTGGAAACAAATGACAATAAAGACACAAACTCTCAGAACTTATGGGACACAGCAAAAGCAGTACTGAGAGGAAAATTTATAGCTTTGCAAGCACACATCAGGAAGGAAGAAGGAGCTTACCTGAGTAGCTTAATGACACAGCTAATAGAACTAGAAAATGCTCAACAAAAGGACCCAAGAACAGGAAGACAGAAGGAAATAACAAAGCTGAGAGCAGAAATCAACGAAGTGGAAACTCAAAAAACAATCCGAAAGATCAACGAAAGCAGAAGTTGGTTCTTTGAAAAAATAAACAAGATTGATAGACCACTGGCAAACCTAACAAAGAAAGAGAGAGAGAGAAACTTGATAACTCGTATCAGGAATGAAAAAGGAGAGATCACTACTGATATGACAGAGATTCAAAGGGTAATCAGAAACTACTTTGAAAAACTCTACGCCACTAAAAATGAGAACCTGGAAGAAATGGATAAATTCTTGGACTCTTATAATCTTCCACGGTTGAAGGAAGAGGATGTAGCATATCTAAACACCCCCATCACCATTGATGAAATTAAACAGTAATCAAATGTCTGCCGAAAAACAAAAGCCCAGGTCCAGATGGATTCACTAATGAATTCTATCAAACTTTCCAAGAGGAACTACTGCCAATCTTGGCAAGACTCTTTCATGAAATTGAACAAACAGAAACACTCCAAATAGCTTTTATGAAGCCAACATCACCTTGATACCTAAACCAGACAGAGACGCTACCAAAAAAGAAAATTACAGACCAATATCACTGATGAATGCAGATGCAAAGATCCTCAACAAAATCCTGGCAAATAGGATTCAATGCCTCATTAAGAAGATCATCCACTACGATCAAGTAGGTTTCATCCCAGGAATGCAAGGCTGGTTTAACATCCGTAAATCTATCAACATAATACACAACATCAATAACAAGAAAAATAAAAACCACATGATCATATCAATAGATGCAGAGAAAGCATTTGATAAGGTCCAACACCCATTCTTGATCAAAACTCTCAGCAAGATGGGAATGGAGGGAACCTTTCTCAATATAGTGAAGGCCATCTACCACAAGCCAGTGGCAAATATTATCCTCAATGGAGAAAAACTGAAAGCCTTCCCTCTAAATTCTGGCACAAGACAAGGCTGTCCTCTCTCACCACTCCTATTCAACATAGCACTGGAAGTACTTGCTATAGCGATTAGGCAAGAAAAGGATATCAAGGGAATCCAGATAGGAAAGGAAGAAGTCAAGCTCTCACTGTTTGCAGATGACATGATACTCTACTTAGAAAACCCTAAAGACTCTATCAAAAAGCTTCTAGAAACAATAGACTCATATAGCAAGGTGGCAGGCTACAAAATTAACACACAAAAATCAATGGCCTTTCTATACACCAACAGTAATAAAGAAGAAATGGACATTAAGAAAACAACCCCATTCACAATAGTACCACACAAACTCAAATATCTTGGAATCAACTTGACTAAATATGTGAAGGACCTATACAAAGAAAACTATAAAAACTCTGCTCCAAGAAATAAGAGAGGACACACGGAAATGGAAACACATACCCTGCTCATGGATTGGCAGGATTAACATCATCAAAATGTCAATACTCCCCAAGGCATTATACAGATTTAATGCCATCCCTCTAAAGATACCCATGACATTCTTCAAAGAAGTGGATCAGACACTTTTGAAATTCATTTGGAACAATAAACACCCTCGAATAGCTAAAGCAATCATTGGGAAAAAGAATATGGGAGGAATTACTTTTCCCAACTTTAAACTGTACTACAAAGCAACAGTTATCAAAACAGCATGGTATTGGAATAAGGATAGGTCCTCAGATCAGTGGAATAGGCTTGAATACTCAGAAAATGTTCCCCAGAGATACAACCATCTAATTTTTGATAAAGGAGCAGGAAATCCTAAATGGAGCAGGGAAAGCCTCTTCAACAAGTGGTGTTGGCACAATTGGATAGCCACTTGCAAAAAATTAAACTTAGA
The DNA here is from genome assembly GCF_024139225.1 of Suncus etruscus. Lineage (NCBI taxonomy): Eukaryota > Metazoa > Chordata > Mammalia > Eulipotyphla > Soricidae > Suncus > Suncus etruscus. Next base: position 145,482,401 of record NC_064848.1, on the reverse strand, counting down.
CCCCCAGCTAACATCATGTACAAAGGTAAAATCCAAATGGATTAAAGACCTCGATATCAGCCCCAAAACCATAAGATATATAGAACAGCACATAGGCAAAACTCTCCAGGACATTGATACTACAGGCATCTTCAAGGAGGAAACTGCACTCTCCAAGCAAGTGAAAGCAGAGATTAACAGATGGGAATATATTAAGCTGAGAAGCTTCTGCACCTCAAAGGAAATAGTGCCCAGGATACAAGAGCCACCCACTGAGTGGGAGAAACTATTCACCCAATACCCATCAGATAAGGGGCTAATCTCCAAAATATACAAGGCACTGACAGAACTTTACAAGAAAAAAACATCTAACCCCATCAAAAAATGGGGAGAAGAAATGAACAGACACTTTGACAAAGAAGAAATACGCATGGCCAAAAGACACATGAAAAAATGTTCCACATCACTAATCATCAGGGAGATGCAAATCAAAACAACGATGAGATACCACCTCACACCCCAGAGAATGGCACACATCACAAAGAATGAGAATAAACAGTGTTGGCGGGGATGTGGAGAGAAAGGAACTCTTATCCACTGCTGGTGGGAATGCTGTCTAGTTCAACCTTTATGGAAAGCGATATGGAGATTCCTCCAAAAACTGGAAATCGAGCTCCCATACGATCCAGCTATACCACTCCTAGGAATATACCCTAGGAACACAAAAATACAATACAAAAACCCCTTCCTTACACCTATATTCATTGCAGCTCTATTTACCATAGCAAGACTCTGGAAACAACCAAGATGCCCTTCAACAGATGAATGGCTAAAGAAACTGTGGTACATATACACAATGGAATATTATGCAGCTGTCAGGAGAGATGAAGTCATGAAATTTTCCTATACATGGATGTACATGGAATCTATTATGCTGAGTGAAATAAGTCAGAGAGAGAGAGAAAAACGCAGAATGGTCTCACTCATCTATGGGTTTTAAGAAAAATGAAAGACACCCTGTAATAATAATTTTCAGACACAAAAGAGAAAAGAGCTGGAAGTTCCAGCTCACCTCAGGAAGCTCACCACAAAGCGTGATGAGTTTAGTTAGAGAAATAACTACATTTTGAACTGTCCTAATATTGAGAATGTATGAGGGAAATGTAGAGCCTGTTTAGGGTACAGGCGGGGGTTGGGTGGGGAGGAGGGTGATTTGGGACTTGGGTGATGGGAATGTTGCACTGGTGATGGGTGGTGTTCCTTTTATGACTGAAACCCAAACACAATCATGTATGTAATCAAGGTGTTTAAATAAAAAAAAAATTAAAAAAAAAAAAAAAAAGAGAACAACAAAGATCATTAATTTCCCTTATGTTTTATCTAAAATAATTTTGCTTAGTTTTATTGATTGTTGAAGCATAATTTTCTATTACCTATCTGTCTGCTGATATTTATCACCATATCAGACAAATCTAAATGTTGGAGAAGAAATGGAGAAAAGAAGCCAGAAGCCAGGAAGTGCAGGGTCTCTGTCCCTAAAGCAGAGATTAGCTGAAAACTTTTCATAGTCTCTATCCACTACAGCAGGGGGAGAGAGAAAGAGGATTCAGGCAGTGTTAAATCACCTGTCAGTCACAGGCTGACACTGTGTTTCATCAGTGTTGTGCCATTTCTGAAATGAAGAATGACTCTCAAGCCAAAGTAAACAGTACGTGGTATTGGACCAGAGTGAAAGGACAGCAGCTAGTAGAATATTTCCCTTGTACACATTCAACTCTAGTTTGATCTCCAGCTTCCCATATGGTTCTCTGAGTACTGCCAGCTCTAGTTCCTGAGTGAAGAACAAGGAGTAAGCCCTGAGACTCTCAGGATGTGGCCAAAAAGAAAAGAACAACACTCTGTGTGATTCCTGGTAGTGATATGTATTCTGTCTCTGCCAGTAGATATCCTGAAATTCAATCAGTGACAGGGACTCTGGTTAGATCATCCTGCTGATTCTAAAGCGAATAGCTTCAATGCATTTTTCAGAAGTTATATGTTTCCAATGTCATTTTTCTTGCTGATTAATGAGTGGGATATTATGTTGATAACATCTTTAATATTTATTAAAGAGGTAAACCATACATGTGTTATAGCATACACAGTTCTAATCCTTCTTTCTGTGGTGTTTATTTATCAAATATAATATCTTTAAATAAATATTCTTTAATAATATCCTGTACAAACTCATTTTAGAGGAAAACTAATTCATGGATCAATTAGATCTATACCCCACTGGGTATCCCAGAACAGAGCCACAGGTAGCAAATTTATCACAAAATGGATAATAAAAGCTTGCGTTCCAAAGGGAAGACTATGTGGACTTCTGCTTCTGATGAAGAGAAGATAACTAGGGTGTCCTTAAGAAGAAAAAATTGGGGCTGAAGCTATATCACAGCAGGTAGGGCATTCACCTTGTGTGCGATCGACCAGGGTTTGGTCACTGGCATCACATATGGATGTCCAAGCCTACCAGGAGTGATTTCTGAGCGTAGAGCCAGGAGTGACCTGTTTGTTTTAAGTTTCTTCAAATTTGAGAGGACTTTTTTATAATAGTAATCCCAATACTACTTCCGAAAGGCAGCAGAAGATTTAGAAAAGCTCACAGCAGTTAAAAATCTAAAATTACAATTGTAAAATCTACTGCAATTCAATATGCATGCTGAGCAGATCACTGTCTCCTGGGGGCTCTAGGTAGAGTTTGTCCAATGTCATCTCAATAGGGACAACATTCTTTTTGCTGAGTTTTTTTTTTTTTTCATTAAACTGGAAAAAAAACTAAGAAAGTACTTCCTTTTTTTTTATTTTGTTTTGTTTTTCGGGCCATACCTGTTTGATGCTCAGGGGTTACTCCTGGCTAAGCGCTCAGAAATTGCCCCTGGCTTGGGGGACCATATGGGATACCGGGGGATCGAACCGCTACATCTGTGGTTGCGATCTTTCCTTGGCTAGTACTTGCAAGGCAGACACCTTACCTCTAGCGCCACCTCGCCAGCCCCAAAAAAGAACTTCTTGACTGGGTTTACAAGTTTTACCTCAATGTCTCCTTTAATAATATGTTCTTATATTATAATCTTATATTAAGATTTCCCTTCTCTTAGGATTGAAAAGGATCACCAACCCTTGGCTTTACATTACAAAACTGAGGTTATTGAGGAAAAAATAAACTAGAAGTGACACAGAAACAGTGAAGGAGAGTCTTGGGCACTTTTGTGGTGCTGAAGATGCAGTAACTTTGTATGTCAAAAACAGAAATATTAGCACTATCGCAGCCATGCTAAAAGAAAACCAAGAAAGAAAAAACAATTAGGGAAGATTCCCTTCACTAAATGGAGGAAGGACATAAAAATAAACTTTGGTTACAACAGGCCTCATCTGTCTGTTATTGGCTCATTCTTTAGAGAGCTCATGGGATAGAAACACTTCAATAGCAATTATTCTTTTCATACTGATTCATTTTGCTGTACAAAGAGATTTGATAGTAAAAAATCATTTTCTTATTAACATTTGATTTTATCATAATAAATTAAGTAGCTGTGGTTTACATAAGGAGCTTCCTAACAAAGAGAAAATAGCTTGGCCTTTTTTGGTTATCTTCAAATTTTTCCACACAATTTTCACTCCTTGTGTAGGAAATATTTATTAGAAAATAGGGTAGTATTCGCTAATCACCTTTTATCTCTTTTTCAAATAAAAGGATACCTGAACATTAACCTTTTGTGACCATAAACTTCTGTAAAAATAATGAAAGTTAGACATGTGTGTTCACAAAAATATGTACCACCCTATAATAGAACTCTCAAGGTCAACACCTTATAGCAAAAAGAACAGACTACATATAAATAACAGTAGAAGAGGAGAAGAGAAAGATTTAAAAAATTATATAATACTCCTAAATAGTCTCTTGTCCCACTGATTATCCATTCGACTTCTTTGGAATGTTCTACTAGAAAATATAAAAACCAGAACTTCCTTTTATTTTAAAAGAAAAATAATTCTACTATTGGGCATTGCAGTTGTAATCAACTGCATTGTAAACAATAAGCAAAGAACTTTGATGTCCTGGACAAGCAAGACTAAAACAAAGATCTGGAACAAAGGAAACCTCCCTAGCCTTTTATTTTGTATTTTAAATTGAGTTAATGATTCTAATTTGTCACATGTTTACAATAATGTTCATGTTTATGCATATAGCACACCTCATCAAAATACCCAAGACACTCCATCAATATCCTTTATTACTTTCTGGCTACTTTATCATTCCTCTACCATGACACTTCCCTACACCTATGCACACATGCATGCGTGCACACACACACACGCGCACACGCGCACACACACACACAATCCTCCTATGTCTTGTTAATCTTTAGTCTATTGTACCCTTGGTTTGGGTGTGGAACAGCACTGGGCAGTAATCAGGGCTGACTCATGACTATACTCAGGAAACACTCATGACAAATTTAGAGGAATCATATGGAGTTCTGAAGACTAAAACAGGGTTGACTGAATGGAAAAAAAAGAGAGACCTCTTCTCTTATCCCTCTTACAACTTTTTAAAAAAGATAGGAGAAAATACCACTGCTGAGCTTTACAATGAAATGCAAAAATAGCACTAAACAAGGGCTCAAAAATCACAGTGGGTATCTGTTTATTTTTATCAGAAATATTAGTGCAAAATAAAAATAACTACATTGGAGATTACTTTTATTTAGAATTGCATATCTTCTAAAGTTCAATGCATTAAATCAACAACAGAGGGAAAAATAATTTTTATCTTAGAAGAAAAAGAAACTTCAAGCTCAGATCTAATAAAAAAAATCTTTCTTAGACCCATAGAAGTTAAGCCATAATTTTTAAAGAATCATCTCAATATTAAATGTGCATTCAACTATTAAAAAAGGAATACATATAACAATCCTAAAGGTCACAACTTAAATACAAATATTTAAAAGAGTATTTAAAGAAACTTTATTAGTTTATTATTTTCTATAATAAACATAAAATTAGCTATCCAATACATTTTATTAAATAGAAACTCAATTTTAGTATTATATAAAGGTTTTTCACAATATACACTTCAGATTTTTAAGGACTTTATCAATTATCTCTATTTATTTGCTAAAATTATTTTCTATAAATATTCACCTCCCTAATTTTTAATATTTGAATCTAACTGTAGCTCTCATGAATTAGTTTGTACAGTGATTTGGCACCCTGAACATTTTTAACAAGTAAAAATAGCCATTTACATTTTAAAATACATCAACTAAAAGCATTACATATATTTTGACCATAACTCAACCTAAAAATGTCTACACCTTACCCATCTACACTTTCCCCACTCAAGCAATTTATTTCAAAAGGTTTTAAGAAACACAAACCATAAACAGATGTTTTAAAAAATATTTTTAGAAAAGCACTGACTCAGTTAACATATTCTTACTACAGCAATTTAAGGGTGCTTATCCTAATAAGCTGAAATTAAAAATAGTAATTAAGAATTTAAAAAAAGGAACATAGAGAAGTTTCAAAGAGAAAAATTACAAGGAAAATATGCTAAAGAAAATTTTACATTGTGCTATTTCCAACATTTGGAAATAGGTCAATGTTCAGAGACCCAATCTTAAGATGTTCATTATGTTTTCTTGGCAAATGTGACCATAATTAAGATAGCAGTTTCTCAGTAGCTAGTAGTGTCTCTATGAGGCCTTATTGTCCAAATTGTCAGGTCTTCTTTAAGCATGGTCCCTTGAATGTTGAGTAACTTCTCTGCTCACTATTTAGAAAAATAATAACAGGATAGCTTAAAATGATCACATCCCTAAAACAATAAAATCAATAGTTATCAACATTTCTAGTCAAATAAGCAAAGAAATACTGCTTGGAGATTTTAAGCCTGTTATTCCATTAGCTTAGTCATAACATTAGCTATACAGTTAGTCTTATAACATTGTTAAGTCAATCATATAATCATGCTTATGATTATATAGCATAGAGAATTTAATATTAAATTTATATCATATCATTTATATGTGGTATTTAGAATAACTGGATGAAGAAATGCAATGGTTTAAAGGGAAGTTGTCTCAAACACTCTTAGCCTCAGGGCATAGCAAGGAGAAGGAAAGAAATTGAATGGAGAAGAAACACAAATATGAAAAAATGGGGGCCAGGAGTCAAGTGATCTCAGGTGGATTGATGGTACTAAAAAAGGACAGAACTACATATCCAAGCCAAAGACAACAATGGAATCAAGAGACTCAAACTTTAACAATCTAAACTTAAAATGAGCCTGTTCTACTGGCAGGCTTGGGGGCAAGGGATGGTGGTATGGGATGCACCTGGAGAACATTAATGGAAGGAAGTCAACAATGGTAGTGGAATTGGCCATGATTCATTATATGTCTGAAACCCAACTATGAAGAACTTCGTAAATCACAATGGTTTCAATAAAAAATAGATTAAAAATCTTAAATTTCTAAAATATAATGCTTACACATACATAAAACACAATTCTAAATGGAAGTAATATATATATATATATATATATAAAGATGAAATCGAGATTTAAAGTTTCTAGGGAAAAATTGCTTAACTTGAACAGCAACATCTTGACCAACTGAGTAGTCATTTAATACTGATTAGCAATATATTAGAAAAAATTAAATATATTGGCTATTCTATAAGATGATTTATAGGGTTAAAAAATAGCATTTTTGAAATAATTTTTATATTTTCAAATAGCTAAAAAAATCATGTTTCCCGAATTTTCTTGCCAGTAAGAGGACTGATTATTTTGTCTCTCTTTAAATGTATTTTTAAACTAGGTATCTTAAGAAATGTATTGTTAAATGAGTCTAAAATTCAATTAAAATTAAGGTAAAATATGCCTTCTCTGAAATTTTATACTTGCAGAGAGTTGTGTTTTTTTCCTCCCAAAATGCCAAATGTATACATTTGTTCTTCACTGCCATTGGAATAATTTTCTTCTTTTTCCTCTTTTACTCACTACTGTGTATAAAACAACTTAGGCATATGACCCAAACTATAAAGAATTTGAGGGGAGACAGGTGTTACTCCTGGCTCTATGCTCAGGAATTATATTTGGAGGACTATATGGAATGCCAAAAATTAAAGATAACACCCTACCCACTGTATTATTATTCCATATAAAAAAAAATTTTTAATGAGTTTACTAAAGACGTTGGCTTGGATAGTGGTGGAGGAATATTGACTCTGGTGGTGGGTTTGGAGTAGGAACTTTGTATGTCTGAAACGCTTATTATTAGCAATTTTTTAAATCACAGTGCCTAACTTTTAAAATATTTGAGTATAATCACTGTTTCACTATAAAATAACTTTTCTCAAAGGAAATTATTAAATCAACTATGAGAGAATATTTTTAAGCTCTAAAAGGCACAGAAATCACCTAGCCATTAATCGTTCATGTAAGTAAACAATTCAGAACAAATAGATATCTCTTTCATCCTTAAGGTTACTTGGGAGAGAAAATAAGTAGCCTTGCTGAACATTTTATTTCAGTGTTGGATTCCTTTGCAGTCTTAAAACCCTCATTAGATCCCACTAGAATCTCACCTGCCTTACTGTAAAACCTTTTCAGCTTATTCTTTCTTACGCTGACAGAAAACTAGTTTATTTTTGCTAGTAAAACTTTTCCTAGATAAGAGTTACCTGAGCTTTCTCTACGCAAACCAATTTTCATGAGTCCTTTTTTATAGCCTCATTATACTTCATTATTCAATATTCTAATTATTTCCTGAATATTCTTCCTTTTTGCTGCAGTTGGTATTTTTTCCACAAAAGAAGATAATGAATAAAATTATTTTAATACCTTGAAAAATGACTTTTCTAATGATTTAACTTTTGGAAATTCTTCCTATTCTTCATCCAAATGGAGCAATTACTTTACCCTATGGTGGTACTCCCTGAAAGTCTGAATTTTGAAGCAATCCCGTTAAACTACATGCCAGAAGAGAGAGAATATTTGAAAATGTCTTTTCCTCAGATTTTTCACATGTTAATAGTAAAATCCTGCAGGTTAACTCTGTGCTGAAAATATTACAGGTACATAAAGATTAAGAGCTGAGATAAAATTCTCATTTTAAACCTGAGATCTGTGACTTATCCCACATTTTTTTTTTCTGTTCACTAGGAAACAAACACTGAGTTCAATACAGAATAAAAGAATGGCAGTGAAAAACAATGCAAATACTAGTTGACAGTCATTCCTTTTGGGACTAGAAGGATGAATCCCTTGAATAGAACTTTAGGCAAAAAGAGGTACCCACTCTCTTGGGCACCCCAACTATACCTGGGGCAAGATTGAAGTCTGAATAGCCTACTTTCAGTTAAAGAGGAACTCAGCGGTAGAATGATAAAATCTCTTTCAGGTGTACTTAGATGAGAAAAGAAATACACCATTCTCAATAACTCTGTTCCCCAGAGGACCACAGAAAAAAAGTAGAATCAAGAAGCTCAGATGTTTCTCAGAACTGGCTTAATTAAAGTTTTTCTCAAAGTCTAGTGTGATTTTTGGAGGGATGTGGGGGAGGAATAAAGTGGATTTTTTTTTTTTTACAAAATCTGAAATGTGTCTTTTTTCTCTATCTTTCCTCCAAGGCTTTAAAAACCCTTTGTGTGTGTGTGTGTGTGTGTGTGTGTGTGTGTGTGTGTGTGTGTGTGTGTGTGTTTTAATTCATATATCCTTACTTCTCTTTACTAGTGTATATAGTTCTCATTAAATATTTTTCTTTTTCTATTTTGGACAAAACTACTTTCAATGGCTTTGCTTAATGCTTAGTCTCTGGTTTTCTTGTCATTGAATGGCAGTTGTCCAATACACTTCTGCCCAGTACTATCCACCACACTGGCCTGATCTCCTGCATGCTAATAAGGGAAGTCAGCATTCTTTCAGTTTCCCCTAACCTTACCAACTCCCTAGAGCTATCTCCTGTGAAGAAAACTGCTCCAAATTGTTGTTAAAGATGCCTCTGCAAAATGCAAATCATTCTGGAGAAGAAAACAAGAGTTTGCTCTACTTAAAGAAAAAGAAACTGCTAGAAATCATTTGTGAAGTCAAGCTTCAGAACTGCAGAAGAGTGATTTAGTGATTAGGTGATACAGGATAGCCTGCCAAGAATCCTCACAGAAACCTGAGCTTCTGAGGAGCAAAGCAATGTGCAGTGCCCAAGGCCTGCTTCAGAGATGGTGCCCAAGCAGGAGCCAAATTTGTTACAGCAGAAATAGCACCTTCGGGAAAATGGATAACTTGCTGTTTAATGTTTTACTCAAAAAAGCCAAAAAGCTCTAAACAATTTTCTTAGGACCAGTTCTTTCTCAGCTGTGCATACACACACACACACACACACACACACACACATAATAATTCTCACAAAATTATATCAGTCTTTAAACAATAAAAATTACATACAGTCTTCCCAGAACAAATCTGAGCTTAATGCCAAGTGTAAGGAGTTTCTCCTCTTTTTATTCTTTATCCTTTCTTCTTCTGCTCTTTGGTATATCTGCTCTTGGTATATCTGAGAAAAATTCTACATTTATTTTCCACAAAACATAAAATAAAAAACAACTAGACTTCCATAATTATTTTAAAATAACATTTCTTAGAAGGCAATACATTTTTAAAATTTTACCATTTTTTAACTATAGTCTACGTAAATAAAGAAAGCTATTGTTTTTTTTATTGTAAGAATTTATTCAAGAGACAAAATTAAGAAAGCTATTGTTTTGAAGGACCAGTGTTGCATTAAGCCCTTAGGATGAACTTGGATGGTGGATGAAGGCCTTTGTCCTTAGTTCTCAGGACCACGTGGCTTCATCCTCCATTAACTGTCAGGTCATCATCTTCAGGTGGTCGAGGCAGGAATCAGACTCACTCAGATAGGCATCAGGAAGTATCAGCTTTATTCATACCCTATCCACCACATATGTGGCCTATATCATAGCCAATTAAGCATTCAGCCATTTTAGCTAGCCCTGCGTCTTAACTTCTTTCAGCATCTTCCCTTTGACCTCCATGCTGGCAAAAGACCAAAAAGGCCCCAATCCCCTGGCCCAAAGGCCTTATCTCACCTTCCCAAGACCACTCCCAGGAAATGGGAGTGTTCTAGCAGGTAAGGTAAAGTAATATCCGGTTCCCAAGACCCCGCCCAGAAAACTTTCCCTGAAAACTGATCACTTTTTCTAATAAATTCTGACCTGGATAAGAAGGCAGAAAAATACTTCGCCCCATTATCCCCAAAAAGAGGAAGCTTCCCAGGAGCTTCATTTCAGCAGATGCAAACTACCCTCAGTTTCTTGTAGAACGTGTGTAAGATTAGTATGCTAGCCACCAAGTGTTCCATGTTACAGTTCTTCCATGCAAGCCAGAATTCAACCAACCAATTAGATTAATATTATCATCTGCCCACTTTGATATAGCATAACAGCCCCATTGATGTCCAAAGAAACTCAGGCATTCATTAAAGGCAAAGGCCATTGTCTCAGCATCTACCTTGCATTCCTAACTATAAGACATAAGCCTCTCTAACTTATAAAATAAACTTCTCTAATAAAATTAATTTTATCTGAAGTTGCCAAATATCACTTACCATAAGCTCATTCTAAAGTTGACTTTTCAAGTCTTACTTAGCTCAGATGAACCTGTATTCAGAATGTTTATGTAATTGCTGACCATTCCTTAGACCCCATGGTAGGGCAGAAATTCATCAAATAGAGTCTCTCTTCTCTAGAATAGTAATTACCAACTAATTCACTATAAGTCTCTTCTTATAATTTCTTCCCACAGGGCTACAAATTTAAATTTTTGTTTAATAAGAAATACTTATTAAATAATAATTCATTTTTCCTTCTCATTAATTGGACAAAGGCAATTGCAGAATGCTGGGTAGATTAAGAAAATTACAATACTTTTAATTCATCCTAATCCAAAGCAAAAATAAAATGACATTTTTCATGAATGCTCATTTATTTTTCATATTTACAAATTTTTTTAAAAATATAGAACGCTTCACAAATTTGCATGTCATCCTTGCACTGGGGCCATGCTAATCTTCTTTGTATCATTCCAATTTTAGTATACATGCTGCCAAAGCGAGCACCATATTTACAAGATTTTTTAAATAATTTTCTAATTAAAAAAAGAATTTTCTAATCATATCTTTTACATTTTTAAAAATATTGAACAAGGGGCTGGAGATGTGGCGCAAGCAGTAAGGCATCTGCCTTGTGCGCGCTAACCTAACATACAATTAGATCAATACCATCTTGTGAATAACTTAATGAGAACAGAATTCCAAGGCTCTCTTTACTTCTCTTGTCTTTTCCTAATAACACTTCTCACTTTCTTGGAGCTAGACTCTGAAACACCAGTAAATTATACATCAACACATTTCAATGACTTATCTATTACATTTTCTATTTATGTTCTTATTTTATAATAAGCCATTCTCCAGAGATTCTAATGTGGGAACACCTCTCACAATCAAACTGATTCCAATGTCCCTGGAAATCTAAAAATGAAGAACTGAAGTACAAAGCAGTCAGGTGTTAATTTGGCATTGAAAAGTTTGTGACTTGTGATACACAGTTTTAGGAGAAAGCCTAAGAGTAAATATTGAAGTACTTAATGAAAGAAATAAGATATAAATGGTTAAAGAAAATGTTAATTAATGCTAAGAAGGCATGCCTTTTTGTTTGTTTGCTTGCTTGCATTATTATTATTATTATTATTATTATTTTTTGCAGTCAAAAGATTCTGTGGAAGGTATAAGCCTGGGAGAATAAAACAATTTGGAGTAAGATAGGGAAATAAATGGAGATACATTATCCTGACCATTGTTTTTCTTTTTACTTTTCTTTTTTTAGGGGAGAGCGTGAATGCAATCCCTCACTACCACAAATTATGCAGTCGAGTTTTCCACATTTGGAAAAATCACAGGAGTCAGCACACCTGGAGTGCAATGGGTGAGCCTCGTCCTGGGGAAACCACCTTCATGATCATGGTATCTCCCCTGCCAGGTAAGTATGGCCATTGCTTTTCTTTGAACCTACTAGACATTTTAGTATGCTTATCTATATAGGACCAAGGAAAAGAAGAAAAAACTTACTTATTACTCTCTTGTTTGTTTTATGCATATATAAGTATATGTTTATTATAAATTTAGAAAATGTGGTTATAATAGCATTGATATTTTGGTATTGATATACAAAATTCTGAACACCACCACTACCAAAGTAGTACTAACAAACTTGCGTTTTTTTCTTAGCTATATTAATTGGCTACTGATTCATCCCCAGTCTGTAATCTTCAGTGTTTTTGCTTGGATTTGTTTCTCCTGGTAAATTCCTGAACAAGCACAGGCTGGTCAGCCAGTCCACTCAAGGCAGAGCAAACAAACACTTTTTCTGAAGCCATTTTTAAATGCTTCCACTTATTCACACTCTCATATCACTGAACTTCCCTCACAAACAGGGACACCAATGAACAACCTAGCAAACAGATCATTTTGCCTAGACTCTCCAAGAACTTCAGTTTGATAGGAATGCATCTTTGAAAAAAGTTTGGCTGTTTGTTTTTAAATTCAGCATAGAAATGCAACTGCTTCTAAAATAAAATTACTAACTTAAGATCATATTTTTCTTTCCTTTCATTTTCATATTTATTTATTTAAAGTGAAAAGAGAAAAGCATATCTTAAAAGAACATCAGCTAAGTAATTGTATTCAGTACATTTTAATGGTCTGACACAAAACCCTGTGCTCACTGGAAGTTATTAAACAAAGAGTTCTTGGACATATCAGCCTACTACCAGTCTACAAATGCCAATGGCCAAGCTTTTTTTTTTAAAAGGGACTCTTATTTTATACCTTAAGAAACACTATACCAGGGCCAGAGAGATAGCATGGAGGTAAGGCGTTTGCCTTTCATGCACAAGGTCATCGGTTCGAATCCCGGCGTCCCATATGGTCCCCCGTGCCTGCCAGGAGCAATTTCTGAGCATGGAGCCAGGAGTAACCCGTGAGCACTGCTGGGTGTGACCCAAAAACCACAAAAAAAGAAACATTATACCATAAATTTAACCTGTGTTACTTTCTTTTAGAAGGAAAAAAAAAAACATGAAGACTAGATTGTGTGAGCACACTCAAGTGATACCAGCATCTCCATGGTCTTGTGATTTGCGTCAAGAATTGCCTCTTTCTTCAATCAGGAATAGGCATTTGGGAGAGAATTCTAACTGCTGGTTATCTGAAAAGGAAATCTGTAGTTCTCCACCCCCACCCCAGATTATGTGAAACACTCCTCTCTTTAAAATGTGTCAAATAATTTGAGCTTGACCTTCATCTTCCTCCTTCCTGGAATCTCTTGTACCCAGGAGAACTCACTCTTACTCCTCTTTCCTCCTTCTTTCCCTTGTTGTTGCTGCTGCCTCAAAGACCAGAGCTGAAGATCAAGGTGTATACCCTTGTTTGCTATGATGATAATATCACAACCTCATGCTTGGATGGTAAGGGCATTCTCCCATTGAGACATACACTCACAAACACACACACACAACACATAAACCTGGGTCGTGCTCATATATTGTTTGCCTTCCCCAGTACATGTTCAATGGTTTATCATCCCCCCAAAGCCACAGAGACTGAGCCTATATAGATTATGAATCATAATGCACTCCTTTATCAAGACTACGCATATCTCATCTAGCTAGGAAATGAAAGACAAAACAAGTGAATTATTAACACTTATATGATTCAGAGGAAGAGAACGCCTCTGCTGAGGCTTCAGGGAAAAATCAGCCTGTATCAGCACATCGTTACTGAGACAAGGAGCATTTCCAACGTTCAATATCTGTTACCTCAGAGCTCTAACACCTATAAATCAAACTCAGATGTCATCAGAGGTGAAACTCCAGCCAATACTTTTAAGTAATTGTATGGAGATTTGATGACACCAAATATCCCCCTCTCACACTTTCCACAGATTCATCACAATAGGTCATGACAGGTAAATTTGTTTCCTCTCTAGACAGAATAATAGGGTGCCAAGAGGAAGTTTTTCCATTGGGCTACAACTGAGCTAAGTACTTACAAGGGGCTGTTTTCCACTCTATGTTATTTCATAAAGTGTAGGAATGAGAATTCTCATCACTTCCTACTGCCTTATTCACCTCTGTGGGTTAAATGCCATCATATCCCTTTTATTGCCCATCATAAAAAACATCACTTCTCTGGAATTATAGAAAAATTAGGACTGGAAAAACTATTGGTTGTCAGAACTTCCTACCCATGTATGAGATAGTCTCTCCTGGGATGTCAGATGCCCGTTGAATTTACCACAAATCCGTAACTATTGACTAGACAAGGGGCAACTGAAGTCTGTTATGCAGAACCCAGAAAGACAATGTCAAACCAAGAATGATATCATAGCCACATCATCCATAATCTATGTTGTATGTAGAGTCACAGCCTTGAATGCAGTTTAAGGAATTAGAAAAACAGTGAGCAGATTTCTGCAGGAGATATGCTGCCCTAACTAAGATAAAATAGTGGGGCCTGTTCCCTGAGACAAAGGATGAAATCCTCAAGAAGGAACTCTTTAGGGGAAAACAATATTCTACCCTTGGGAGACACGTAGAAAACAATCAGAGAAAGTGATTCTGACTTCTAACATGCATATTAAAGATTTTGAGAATAAATCAGCATGCCTTGCTTCACATTCCTTCCTTAAGACCTTATAACACCAGCAAAAACAGTTCTGCAAATTTAGGAATAATTTCAAGCAGATGCACAGGCACACATATGGTGTGGACCAAGCTATTCTTCCCATTATGTCTTAGAGATACATATAAATAACCTGACATTAAACCAAAAAGATAATACAGAAGGTAGGGCAATTGACTTGAATACAGCTAACCTGATTTTAATCTGTAGTATCCATATGGTCTCCCCTGAGCCCACCAAGAGTGATTCCTAAGTGCAGCATAAAAAGTAATCCCTAAGCATCACCTGGTATGTCCCCCCAAGAAAGAATCTTGGTCATCTCAACAAACTATCACCAACAAACTATCTCAACAAACTATCAGAATGGCTACAGTAAAAATGGTAACAACTTCAAATGGCATTGAGGATTTATAAAAACTCTATTATGCATATATTACTAGTGAGGATTCAGCACTTTGAGAAGGACCAGCAATTTCTTAAAACAAAACAAAACAAAACAAAACAACTAAACTAAACATGTACTTATCACCTGACCCAAATAGGGCATTTATCTTGGGAAAAGTATATATCTTGGAAAGTATATAATTTTCAAAGATAATGTTCTGATTTCATTAAACCTGTTATTAAATGCAAAAGTTCTAAAATAATGGACATATGAGTTTTTTCCAGGGTTATAGGGGAGGCAAGAATGGGGAGCAGGATAAATGTGAGTTTAGTAATCAAGGTACACAAAAGAGGTATGGGGTTGAACTAGTCAGTATCTTTTTTTTTTTTCCCTATTGACTTGTTTTTTATTTTATTATTTTTTTTATTTAAACACCTTGATTACATACATGATTGTGTTTGGGTTTCAGTCATAAAAGGAACACCACCCATCACCAGTGCAACATTCCCATCACCCATGTCCCAAATCTCCCTCCTCCCCACCCGACCCCTGCCTGTACTCTAAACAGGCTCTGCATTTCCCTCATACATAGTCAGTATCTTGACTTTAGTGCAGAATACATGAATCTTACACCTGAATAAAGTTATGTAAAACAGATACACACAGTTACAAGTAAAACTGAACAAATATGAATAAAATCAATAGGATGATCAATTAAGATGAAAAGATCAATATTCTGGTAATGATATTATTTTGCAAATTGTTACAACTATAATAAATTGAGAAAAATATACAAGGAATCTGTATCATATTTATAAGTCCATGTGAAATGACATTATAATACAACTACTTCAGAGGTAGACACAGGGAGAAAAAGATAAAGACTGACTACAGATACTTGATTGGATGTCCTTTATTTCATCTGATTTTTATTATAGATTCCCTAATTATGTTGACATAGCAACAGTAAGATCATAAGAATATTACAGACTAATGAATTTTATTCAACTAATGCCTGTCAAGAGATAGAATTCAAGTTCAACACCAAGTGACAGAAATAAGGCAATGTCAATTTTGCAACAAATTCAGATTATTCTTCATTGATGTCTGGATAACTGAAGCAAAGGAGAAATTTTAGAAGACAATTAAGCACATCAGAGCTACAGAAAATTATTTACATGTAAAACTAAAACTCATGCTTTGGGAGAACATATACTAAAATTGGAATGATACAGAGAACATTAGAATGGCCCCTATGCAAGGATGGCACAAAATTTCATGAAGTATTTCATATTTTTCAAAAAATAATAAGGAGTGCAGAGAAGGGACCACTATGACAATGAGAGTTGGAAATAACCACTCTAGACACGAGCTAGGTACTGAAAGGAGAAAAAGTTATATGCATGATACCCCTTCAGTAATAATATTGCAAACTACAGTATATCTAAAGGGGAAAAAAGGAAGAGAGAGAAAGAAGAAAAATGTCTGCCCCAGACGCATAACAAGAGAGCAGTCAAAGGGGAGGACAGGAGGAAAACTGGGGATACTGGTTGCAGAAAATGCTCATTGGTGAAGGATGTTGTATATTATATAGCTGAAACTCAACAATGAATAGCTTTGCAACTGTATCTCACATTGAGTTAATTAAAGAATCTATTTTAAAAACTAAAAGTCATACTTAATAATTACTTAACCTGACAAGAAATAGAAATAGAGTAAAAGTGCTCTGAAATAAACATGAATAGAAAAGTACATTGTACCACTTAGGTAAAGTATACTGTTTTTTCAAAGTTTATAAAAATGGGTAAATGTTAGCTTATCACATTTTTCAGTAATAAAATACTAATTAAAGTTATATCTATTTGCCTTTCAAACTTTATCAGAAAGCCTGTTCCTCAGATTAAAGGAAAATCAAAATTGACAAGTCATTATCTGTTACACAAAGTCCCAACATCCTTTTGAAAAAGGAGAACAGTATTGCTTAGACAGATGAAATATAATTAGTTATTATGTTGCTGACAATATATACAAGATTGTTTAATGAGGTCTCAGATCATAAATTGACATTTTTCCCAGAACATCATTTGATATCAAGGATAGATAGAAAAAATAACTTTTGTATACTTGCAATTCATGTCAAGAAATTTATCTTTACTATTCACTCATTTGAGACAGCCTATATTCAAAACAAAGAGCTAGCTCTTCCTTGCTTACAAGAAATATAGCACTATTGACAGCAAATGAGGGTTTTTTCCCCAAGAATCTCCATGTAGCCCCCTGTACTTAACTCTTAATCCTGCATATAAATATACTCAGATCATAACTATATACGAACTTACACAATTCACATTTGGTTGACACAGCAGGAAAGAAAATTTTTATTTTTAATTCAGGCCATTTATTTATTACAGTGGCTGAGATATTAAAAGTACCCAATAGATTGGTGGTTAGCATTCTTACTAAAAGTGTAAGTCCTGTGGGATAACTTTTGTGTATAATAACAACCCACCCTCAGTAACTTGTCTTTATTTATGATAATGGTCTTTATGGGGTTTTTCTCAGGAAGAGATCTATCCCTAGAAACAATGAAACAGGATAAACATTTTATGTGAGACTGCATATTAGAACACAGAGAATAAATGATTCCCTCTTCCACCTCCTGCCACCACCACCCCCAAATATTAACTGTTAGTGTTTTATCAAGCAAAATAAAAATTAAAAAATCTCTGAATATTTCTAACTGTCCTAGGGTGAGTATTACTGAACAGAGTTGAGATTCAACAGTGAATAAATAGTCTTGATTTTAGGATCATAGACCAGAATTTTAACTTCTTTTATTATTTTTGGTGTGTTTTGGGTTTTGAGCCATATCCATATGTTCAAAGTTTACTCTCAACTCTGTTCTCAAGTATGACTAATAGTGGTGCTCAAGGAACCAGAAGGGGTGCCATGGATTAAAAGTGAGTTAGCTCAGTTCAAGACAGTTCAAGATCTGTTGTAATATATCCCCCAGCGCCCTTACTTTTAAGTAAAGTATAATTATAATCTATAAAAAGTAAAAAGCATAAGAAAAATTTAAAATTAACCTAACCTCTTTTTCTCATATAAATGTTGCCAAGGTTTAGCAAATCAAAGATATGGACCTCTTTTTCTCCTTCTGGGAGAATGCCATTTCATACAAGGATTGTTTATATCACTATTTTATACTTCATATTGCATTTGCCCAGATTTATTTGTGTATTGACTAAAGAAACTGTGTGTGACACATGATTCCAAGAAACTGAGGCAGACATACAGACTGGTAGTGGGGTCCTCTTTGTGACTCAGAGAGCCATTTTTATCCCAGGTCATTGCTCTTCAAGAAGAGCATGACAGCTCCAAATCACTCCACACCTGCATATTTCTTCTAGTCAATGAGCTACACTGCAACACATTAAAACACCACCACAGTGCAACATTTATAATGGGAAAGCTGTGTAGAACCCCACCATACTTAGTAAATAAAGATGGTAGTTCCAAAGACACAACTAATATCAACCACCTCTATAGCCTCTCTGATATTTAGAGAGGAAAGGTTGATGATGTTAGTGGAACTCAAAAAAAAAAAAAAACAAAAAAAAAAAACAACAATGAACAGACAGACTAAGAAAATAGAAGAGTAGAAATGAGAAAACTTCAAACAGAAATGATAGAACAGAAAATCTTGGTCGGGGGCGAAGAGATAGTATGGAAGTAAGGCGTTTGCCTTACATGCAGAAGGACAGTGGTTCATATCCCGGCATCCCATATGGTCCCCCGAGTTTGTCAGGAGCGATTTCTGAGCATAGAGCCAGGAGGAACCCCTGAGCACTGCCGGGTGTGACCCAAACCCCCCTCCAAAAAAAAGAAAGAAAAGAAAAGAAAAACTTGGTGGATGAAATTAAAAACTCACTGAAAGACCTCATTAACACAGTAGCAGCTACTGAGGACAGAATCAGTGAAGCATAACACCTCCAAACAACAGCAGAAGATAGAAAAGGGTCTTAAAATAAATGAAAAGAAGATGAGAAAAATCTTCAAAATAAAGACAATAGAATTTTGGAATAAATTTAACAGAAACAACATAAAAATCATTAGGGTACCACAGAGCCAGAAAGAAAATCTCTATAAAAAAAAAAAAAGCAACAAAGACATCATTGCTGAGTACTCAAAGCTAATGAGTGTATGCACCCATGTCCTGGACGCCCAATGAGTACTAGCTAAAAGAGACCCCAATAATAACACACAAAGGCACATCTTAATCACAATAAAGAAAATCACAGAGATAGACTACTGAAATCGGGAAGATCAAAATAGTAAATAACATACAAAGGAGCATCCTTAAGATTTTTAGCAGATTTATAACAAGCAACTCTCCAAGCCAGAAGGTAGTGGTGAGATATAATGAAAAATACTCAACAGAATGAATGCTTCACCAAAAATATTTTATCTAGCCAGACTTTCTTTCAAGTTTTGGGAAGGATACACAGTTCCATGGATAAACAAAAGTTCAGTAGGTTACTGTCTCAAACCAATTTTAAAAAAAGAACTGAAGGGAGTACTTTAAGGCAAGAAAAATCCCACAAAGACAACTAACTTCTACAAAAATATGGCACTAAATTCCATGATGTAAACACATGATGTAAATCTCTCATGTCAATGGACTAAACATACCAGACATATAATGGCAAATAGTTCAGAAAATTGAGTCTGACATCTTGATGCCTACAGGAAATACATTTGAATATTCAGAACAAAACACAGACTCAAAGTCAAGGGTTGGAAGACATATGAAGAAATCATACTAATATCAGGTTTAAAAATGTTAAAAGAGACAGAGAAGGTCACTTCTTAATAATGAAAGGATGGGGCCGGGCGGTGGCGCTAGAGGTAAGGTGCCTGCCTTGCCTGCGCTAGCCTTGGATGGACCGCGGTTCGATCCCCCGGTGTCCCATATGGTCCCCCTCGCCAGGAGCGAGTTCTGAGCGCATAGCCAGGAGTAACCCCTGAGCGTCACTGGGTGTGGCCCAAAAACCAAAAAAAAAAAAATTAAAAAAAAATAATGAAAGGATGTGTACATCAAGAAGAAACCACACTCCAAAAGATATATGCACTGAATGAGGTCCAGAAAAATGCTTAAAAGAACTGCTAATAGACTAAAAAAAATATATCAATAGCAACACCATAATAGTTGAAGACTTCAACACCTCTCTACCACATCTTGATAGATAAACCAAGCTAGAAATCAAAAACAGAATTTACTGGTTTTGAAGGATGAAATGGAAGAGAGTGTCCAGGGTTTATATATATGTATATATTACATATAATATATGTATATATTACAAGCCAATAGCCTTTATAGATACAGATGTAAAGATTCTCAATAATATACTATCAAATAGAATACAAAAGTTCATCACAAAATATCATATACCATGACCAAGTAGGATTCATACCAGGGATTCAAAGATAGTTTAACATATGCAACTCAACGTAACACACAATATCAATAAAAAAGAATAATCATATGATCATATAAGTAGATGCAGAGAGGGCATTTGACAAGATGCAGCACCCATTTATGATAAATTATATTTTAATTTTAAATATTTTTCTAAAGAAAAAGGGAATTGAAGGAACTTTCCTCAATAGACTTAAAAGCTCATGGCAAACATTATACTCAATGGGGGAAAACTAAAAGACTTTCCTCTAGGATCTGGATAAAATACAAGGTTGCCTACTTCCACCACTGTTATTCAATATATTATTGGAAGTACTCATGATAGCAATTAGGCAAGAAAAAGATATCCAAGGCATCCACATAGAAAAGAAAGAAATCAAGCTCTCACTATTTGCAGATAACATGATACTATATTTAGAAAATTCATTAAAAATCTACTAAAATGCTTTTTAGAAACATTAGATTTAGAAACATTAGATTAAAGTAGCAGGCTACAAAATTAATACATAAATTTTATGAGTTTTCTATATGCAAATAATAAAAGATAAGAAACAGATACTTTTAAAAAAATCTTTCACAATTTTGCCTCAGAAAATCAAGTATCTTGGAATCAATTTAACTAAAGAGGAGAAAGACTTATACAAAGAAAACTACAAAGTACTGCTTTAACTAATTAAAAAAAGACCCAAGAATATGAAAACACATACCCTGCTCATGGATTGGGAGAATTAATACCATTAAAAATTCAATATGTCGGAGTGAGTGAGAAATGGCTGCATGTGGGGGTTTCCAGGCAGAGTGCTGATTGCTCTACCTGCAGACTCTACACCGGGCTGTGCTTCTTCTGAGGAAACTGAGCACCGGAAGGGAGCCCTGTCTTACTCTTCTCTGTCTTTCCTGAACTCTGGAAGCTCTCCTCAGAGCCCTGGGAAGCGAACCCCAAAGAAACTACATTCGGGAGCTACCCAGCGAGCCAGTGAGTGAGTGAGAAATGGCTGCAGGTGGGGGTTTCCAGGCAGAGTGCTGATTGCTCTACCTGCAGACTCTACACCGGGCTGTGCTTCTTCTGAGGAACTGAGCACCGGAAGGGAGCCCTGTCCTACCCTTTTCTGTCTTTCCTGAACTCTGGAAGCTCTCCTCAGAGCCCTGGGAAGCTAACTCTAAAGAAACTACATTAGGGAGCTACCCAGCGAGCCAGTGAGTGAGTGAGTGAGAAATGGCTGCAGGTGGGGGTTTCCAGGCAGAGTGCTGATTGCTCTACCTGCAGACTCTACACCGGGCTGTGCTTCTTCTGAGGAAACTGAGCACCAGAAGGGAGCCCGGTCCTACTCTTCTCTGTCTTTCCTGAACTCTGGAAGCTCTCCTCAGAGCCCTGGGAAGCTAACTCCAAAGAAACTACATTCGGGAGCTACCCAGCGTGCCAGTGAGTGAGTGAGAAATGGCTGCAGGTGGGGGTTTCCAGGCAGAGTGCTGATTGCTCTACCTGCAGAGTCTCCACCGGGCTGTGCTTCTTCTGAGGAACTGAGCACCAGAAGGGAGCCCTGTCCTACCCTTCTCTGTCTTTCCTGAACTCTGGAAGCTCTCCTCAGAGCCCTGGGAAGCGAACCCCAAAGAAACTACATTTGGAAGCTACCCAGCGAACCAGAAACTGAGCACCTGAAGGGAGCCCTGTCCTACTCTTCTCTGTCTTTCCTGAACTCTGGAAGCTCTCCTCAGAGCCCTGGGAAGCGAACCCCAAAGAAACTACATTCGGGAGCTACCCAGCGAGCCAGTGAGTGAGTGAGAAATGGCTGCAGGTGGGGGTTTCCAGGCAGAGTGCTGATTGCTCTACCTGCAGAGTCTCCACCGGGCTGTGCTTCTTCTGAGGAACTGAGCACTGGAAGGGAGCCCTGTCCTACCCTTCTCTGTCTTTCCTGAACTCTGGAAGCTCTCCTCAGAGCCCTGGGAAGCGAACCCCAAAGAAACTACATTCGGAAGCTACCCAGCGAGCCAGTGAGTGAGTGAGAAATGGCTGCAGGTGGGGGTTTCCAGGCAGAGTGCTGACTGCTCTACCTGCAGAATCTCCACCGGGCTGTGCTTCTTCTGAGGAACTGAGCACCGGAAGGGAGCCCTGTCCTACCCTTCTCTGTCTTTCCTGAACTCTGGAAGCTCTCCTCAGAGCCCTGGGAAGCTAACCCCAAAGAAACTACATTCAGAAGCTACCCAGCGAGCCAGTGAGTGAGTGAGAAATGGCTGCAGGTGGGGGTTTCCAGGCAGAGTGCTGATTGCTCTACCTGCAGACTCTACACCGGGCTGTGCTTCTTCTGAGGAACTGAGCACCGGAAGGGAGCCCTGTCCTACTCTTCTCTGTCTTTCCTGAACTCTGGAAGCTCTCCTCAGAGCCCTGGGAAGCTAACTCCAAAGAAACTACATTCGGGAGCTACCCAGCGAGCCAGTGAGTGAGTGAGAAATGGCTGCAGGTGGGGGTTTCCAGGCAGAGTGCTGATTGCTCTACCTGCAGAGTCTCCACCGGGCTGTGCTTCTTCTGAGGAACTGAGCACCAGAAGGGAGCCCTGTCCTACCCTTCTCTGTCTTTCCTGAACTCTGGAAGCTCTCCTCAGAGCCCTGGGAAGCGAACCCCAAAGAAACTACATTTGGAAGCTACCCAGCGAACCAGAAACTGAGCACCTGAAGGGAGCCCTGTCCTACTCTTCTCTGTCTTTCCTGAACTCTGGAAGCTCTCCTCAGAGCCCTGGGAAGCGAACCCCAAAGAAACTACATTCGGGAGCTACCCAGCGAGCCAGTGAGTGAGTAAAAAATGGCTGGATGTGGGGGTCTCCAGGCAGAGTGCTGATTGATCTACCTGCAGAGTCTCCACCCGGCTGTGCTTCTTCTGAGGAAACTGAGCACCGGAAGGGAGCCCTGTCCTACCCTTCTCTGTCTTTCCTGAACTCTGGAAGCTCTCCTCAGAGCCCTGGGAAGCGAACCCCAAAGAAACTACATTCAGAAGCTACCCAGTGAGCCAGTGACTCTCCTCAGAGTCATGGGAAGTGAACCCCAAAAATACAGCATTCTGAAGCTGCCCAGCGAGCGAGTGAAAACTACGCCTGACCAGTGGGGCCCGACTGTGAAAAACTATGAGTGCTGCCTGTGTGTGTCTCTCTGCTATCCTGTTGCGTAAACCTCCTGAGAGTGGGCTGAAAAGAGGCTCCAGAAGGCACTTAGCTCCACTTCGCTACGCAGCCGTGCACTCTTTCTAAAAAAAGAACACCATCACAAGAAGAAAAAAACCACACTGAGAACTGTACTGGATCACAGAAGCAAGAATTTCTCTCCAGACTGTCTTCCCTGCTGCGTGCTTGGGCCTAAGATTTGATCCTGTGTGAGGCTTCATCCACGGAGGACTCCCCTACCTTGGAGGCAAGTCGGCCCATCCAGAAAGGGCGGAGCCAGAGAAGTGTGTTGCCTGCATAATATAACCAGTGAATACCACCACAACACGTAGAAAAACCCACAATACAAGTGTGACAATGGGGAAACAACGCAGGCCAGCATCAGACATAGAGAATGAAGATGACAATTCTGATGAACAGTTAATGACCAACCAACTAATCAATCTCTCAGATAAGGACTTTAGAGTAGCAATATGGAATATACTCAAAGAACTCAAAGAAACCATGAATAGAATAGAACAGAACACTAATAAAAATCAAGAAAATATGAAGACAGAAATCACAAAACTCCAAACTGAAATAACATGTCAAATAACAGGCCTGAAAAAATCAGTAAACGAAGTGAATGACAAAATGGATAAGCTCTGGGACAGGGTATCAGAAGCTGAGAATAGACTTGGTGCTGTGGAAGATGAGATACATAACAATTCCATACAACAGGAGAGATTGGAAAAAAAACTTAAAACAAATGAACAGACAATGGAAAAATTAGTCAAAGAATGGGAACAGATGAAAATAGAGGTCTATGATAAGATCAACAGAAACAACTTAAGAATCATTGGAGTCCCAGAGACCCAGGTGAAAATTTCCAGGAAGAATCAACGGTCAAGAACATCATTAAAGAGAAACTCCCAGAGCTAAAGAATATATGTGATCAAATCCTGCATGCTCGAAGAGTACCAACCAAAAGAGACCCAAGAAAAACCACCCCAAGACACATCCTAGTCACAATGACAAATCCCACAGATAGAGACAGAATTCTGAAAACAGCAAGATCAAAAGGGGAAATTACATTCAATCAAGTATCCTTGAGATTTACAGCAGACCTGTCACCAGAAACACTAAATGCCAGAAAGCAGTGGTGGGATATTGTGACAAGACTGAATGAAATGAATGCTTCACCTAGAATACTGTACCCAGCAAAACTCACTTTCCGGTTTGACGGAAGAATACATGGTTTCACAGACAAAAAACAGCTCAGAAACTTTACAGACTCAAAACCAGTCTTAAGAGAAAAACTGAAAGACCTAATCTAAGACAAGACTGACCAAAAGACACACCAAATTTTGATATAAAGATGGTATTAAATCCCAGGACAATTCTTTCTCTCAACGTCAATGGACTAAATGCACCAGTTAAGAGACACAGAGTGGCTAAATGGATCAAAAAACTCAATCCAACCTTCTGCTGCCTACAAGAAACGCACCTGAATAGTCAGAACAAACATAGACTCAAAATAAAAGGCTGGAGAAAAGTTATCCAAGCAAACAACACCCATAAAAAAGCTGGAGTGGCCATACTAATATCAGATAATGCAAACTTTATACTCAGGAAGGTTGTAAGGGACAAAGATGGATATTTTATATTAATCAAGGGGTATGTAGAGCAGGAAGAAATAACTCTCCTAAACATATATGCACCAAATGAGGGGCCAGCAAAATATTTAAAACAACTGTTGACAAATCTGAAAAACAATATCAATAACAACACAATAATTGTGGGGGACCTCAACACTGCTTTGTCAACACTGGATAGGTCAACCAGACTGAAACCCAACAAGAATATACTAGACCTGAGGAGAGAAATGGAAGAAAGAGGCCTAGTGGATATATATAGGACACTCCATCCCCAGAAACCTGGATACACATTCTTCTCCAATGTACATGGGACATTCTCCAGGATAGACTACATGCTGGCACATAAAACATACCTCCATAATATCAAGAGGATAGAAATTTTGCAGACTACCTTCGCTGACCACAAGGCTCTGAAATTATTTGTGAATTCCAAAGGGACTCAGAAGAAAAACTTTAACACCTGGAAGTTAAACAGCCTCATACTCAATAACCAGTGGATCCGAGATGAAATCAAGAAGGAAATCAAAAGGTTCCTGGAAACAAATGACAATAAAGACACAAACTATCAGAACTTATGGGACACAGCAAAAGCAGTACTGAGAGGAAAATTTATAGCTTTGCAAGCACACATCAGGAAGGAAGAAGGAGCTTACCTGAGTAGCTTAATGACACAGCTCATAGAACTAGAAAGTACTCAACAAAAGGACCCAAAAATAGGAAGACAGAAGGAAATAACAAAGCTGAGAGCAGAAATCAACGAAGTGGAAACCCAAAAAACAATCCGAAAGATCAACGAAAGCAGAAGTTGGTTCTTCAAAAAAATAAACAAGATTGATAGACCACTGGCAAACCTAACAAAGAAAGAGAGAGAGAAACTTGATAACTCGTATTAGGAATGAAAAAGGAGAGATCACTACTGATATGACAGAGATTCAAAGGGTAATCAGAAACTACTTTGAAAAACTCTATGCCACTAAAAATGAGAACCTGGAAGAAATGGATAAATTCTTGGACTCTTATAATCTTCCACGGTTGAAAGAAGAGGATGTAGCATATCTAAACACCCCCATCACCATTGATGAAATAAAAATGGTAATCAAAAGTCTTCCCAAAAACAAAAGCCCAGGCCCAGATGGATTCACTAATGAATTCTATCAAACTTTCCAAGAGGAACTACTACCAATCCTGGCAAGACTCTTTCATGAAATTGAAAAAGTGGAAACACTCCCAAAAAGCTTTTATGAAGCCAACATCACCTTGATACCTAAACCAGACAGAGATGCTACGAAAAAAGAAAATTACAGACCAATATCGCTGATGAATGCAGGTGCAAAGATCCTCAACAAAATCATGGCAAATAGGATTCAATACCTCATTAATAAGATCATCCACTACGATCAAGTAGGTTTCATCCCAGGAATGCAAGGATGGTTTAACATCCGTAAATCTATCAACATAATACACAACATCAACAACAAGAAAAAGAAAAACCACATGATTATATCAATAGATGCAGAGAAAGCATTTGACAAGGTCCAACACCCATTCTTGATCAAAACTCTCAGCAAGATGGGAATGGAAGGAACCTTTCTCAATATAGTTAAGGCCATCTACCACAAGCCAGTGGCAAATATTATCCTCAATGGAGAAAAACTAAAAGCCTTCCCTCTAAATTCTGGCACAAGACAAGGCTGTACTCTCTCACCACTCCTATTCAACATAGCACTGGAAGTACTTGCTATAGCGATTAGGCAAGAAAAAGATATCAAGGGAATCCAGATAGGAAAGGAAGAAGTCAAGCTCTCACTGTTTGCAGATGACATGATGCTCTACTTAGAAAACCCTAAAGATTCTACCAAAAAGCTTCTAGAAACAATAGACTCATATAGCAAGGTGGCAGGCTACAAAATTAACACACAAAAATCAATGGCCTTTCTATACACCAATAGTAATAAGGAAGAAATAGACATTAAGAAAACAACCCCATTCACAATAGTGCCACACAAACTCAAATATCTTGGAATCAACTTGACTAAAAATGTGAAAGACCTATACAAAGAAAACTATAAAACTCTGCTCCAAGAAATAAGAGAGGACACGCGGAAATGGAAACACATACCCTGCTCATGGATTGGCAGGATTAACATCATCAAAATGGCAATACTCCCCAAGGTGTTATACAGATTCAACGCTATCCCTCTAAAGATACCTATAACATTCTTCAAAGAGGTAGATCAGGCACTTTTGAAATTTGTTTGGAACAATAAACACCCTAGAATAGCTAAAGCAATCATTGGGAAAAAGAATATGGGAGGAATTACTTTCCCCTACTTTAAACTTTACTACAAAGCAATAGTTATCAAAACAGCCTGGTATTGGAATAAGGACAGACCCTCAGATCAGTGGAATAGGCTTGAATACTCAGAAAATGTTCCCCAGACATACAATCACCTAATTTTTGATAAAGAAGCAGGAAATCCTAAATGGAGCAAGGAAAGCCTCTTCAACAAGTGGTGTTGGCACAACTGGCTAGCCACTTGCAAAAAATTGAACTTAGACCCCCAGCTAACATCATGTACGAAGGTAAAATCCAAATGGATTAAAGACCTCGATATCCGACCCCAAACCATAAGATATATAGAACAACACATAGGCAAAACTCTCCAGGATATTGAGACTTCAGGCATCTTCAAGGAGGAAACTGCACTCTCCAAGCAAGTGAAAACAGAGATTAACAGATGGGAATATATTAAGTTGAGAAGCTTCTGCACCTCAAAGGAAATAGTGCCCAGGATTCAAGAGCCACCCACTGAGTGGGAGAATCTATTCACCCAATACCCATCAGACAAAGGGCTAATCTCCAAAATATACAAGGCACTGACAGAAATTTACAAGAAAAAAACATCTAATCCCATCAAAAAATGGGGAGAAGAAATGAACAGACACTTTGACAAAGAAGAAATACAAATGGCCAAAAGACACATGAAGAAATGCTCCACATCACTAATCATCAGAGAGATGCAAATCAAAACAACAATGAGATACCACCTCACACCACAAAGAATGGCACACATCACAAAGAATGAGAACAAACAGTGCTGGCGGGGATGTGGAGAGAAAGGAACCCTTATCCACTGCTGGTGGGAATGCCGTCTAGTTCAACCTTTATGGAAAGCAATATGGAGATTCCTCCAAAAACTGGAAATCGAGCTCCCATACGATCCAGCTATACCACTCCTAGGAATATACCCTAAGAACACAAAAATACAATACAAAAATCCCTTCCTTACACCTATATTCATTGCAGCACTATTTACCATAGCAAGACTCTGGAAACAACCAAGATGCCCTTCAACAGACGAATGGCTAAAGAAACTGTGGTACATATACACAATGGAATATTATGCAGCTGTCAGGAGAGATGAAGTCATGAAATTTTCCTATACATGGATGTACACAGAATCTATTATGCTGAGTGAAATAAGTCAGAGAGAGAGAGAAAAATGCAGAATGGTCTCACTCATCTATGGGTTTTAAGAAAAATGAAAGACATTCTTGCAATAATAAATTTCAGACACAAAAGAGAAAAGAGCTGGAAGTTCCAGCTCACCTCAGGAAGCTCACCACAAAGAGTGATGAGTTTAGTTAGAGAAATAACTACATTTTGAACTGTCCTAATATTGAGAATGTATGAGGGAAATGTAGAGCCTGTTTAGGGTACAGGCGGGGGTTGGGTGGGGAGGAGGGAGATTTGGGACTTGGGTGATGGGAATGTTGCACTGGTGATGGGTGGTGTTCCTTTTATGACTGAAACCCAAACACAATCGTGTATGTGATCAAGATGTTTAAATAAAAAAAAATGCAATATGTCCAAAAGCATTGTATAGATTGAGTTCAATCTTTGTAATGGTACCATGACATTTTTCAAAGAAATAGAACAAGCAGCTCTGAAATTTGTATGTAACAATAAATCTCCATGAATAGCTAAAGGTAATTCTTGGCGAAAAGAAGATAGGAGACAGCACTCTCCCCAACTTCAAACTGTCATATAAAGAAGTAACAATTAAAACAATGTGGTATTGGAATCAGGTCCTCAGACTTGAATATCCTGAGACTGACCCTCAAATAAATAATCAATTAATCACTGATAAAGAAATATGAAGTAGAGTAAGAAAAGCCTCTTAAACAAATGATATTGGGAAATGTGATCAGCTACATGCAAAAAAAAAAGTGAACTCACATTTCTCTTTAACATTGTGTACAAGAATCAAGTTAAAAC
Organism: Suncus etruscus; assembly: GCF_024139225.1. Taxonomy (NCBI): domain Eukaryota; kingdom Metazoa; phylum Chordata; class Mammalia; order Eulipotyphla; family Soricidae; genus Suncus; species Suncus etruscus. Next base: position 145,452,686 of record NC_064848.1, on the reverse strand, counting down.
AAAATAAAGACCTTGATAACAGACCTTTATGAAACCATAAGGTAAATAGAAGAAAACATAGACAGAACTTATCATATGACATTGAAGTTGCATCTTCAAGGATAAAACACCAGTGACCAACCAAGTGAAAGCAAGGACAAACAATTGGGGCTGCATTAAACTAAGAAGCTTCTGCATCTCAAAGGAAATGGTGACTAGGATACAGACTACCCTCAGAATGGGAGAAACTGTTCAGCCAATATCCATCTGATTAGAGGTTAATTTCTAAGATTATAAGGCACTGGTAGAATCTAAAGAAAGGACATTTAACTCCATCCAAAAATGGGAAGGAAAAATGAAGAGAAACTTCCTCAAAAGTTCCCAAAGGCAACTTGAAAATATGCTCCACATCATTAATCATCAAAGAGATGCAAATCAAAAAATAATGTAGCATCTCACAACTCAGAGACTGGCACACATCACAAAGAACAAGAACAACCAGTTGGTATAAAGGAAAGGAAAGGGATTCTCATTCATTGTTGGTGAAAAGGTAGATTGGTTGTCTTTTTGGAAACAATATAACAATATGGTCATTCTTCAAAAACTAGAAATTGAACTTTCCTATGACTCAGCAATATCAGTTCTGAAAATATGCCCTAGGAGCCCAAAAAAACCACAATACAGAAAAGCCCTCTGCACACCTATATTCAATGTGGCACTATTCACAATAGCCAGAATATGGGGGAAACCCAACTGCTCAAGAACAGATGAGTGAGAAAAGAAACTGTCATTTTTACAGAATGGAATACAACTATTAGGAAAATTAAAGTATAAAATTTTCTTACCATAGATGGATATAGAGAGTATTATGCTGAACAAAATAAGTCAGAGGGAGTGTGATAAACATAGAATGATCATACTCATTTGTGGGATATAAAAATATAGTATGGAAATAATATCCAAAAACAATAGAGACAAAGGCCAGACGGACCAGACCATGGTAGGAAGCTTGCCACAAAGAGCCAGGGAGAGCAGTTAGGGCAGAGAAGGGACCTTCACTGTGATGATGATAGTTGGAAATGATCACTCAGGACAAGAACTGGGTGTTCAAATGAGATAAAGTGGTATGCATGATACTCCTTTAGAATAACATTGAAAACCACAGTGCCCCAAATGGAAAAAAAAAAGATAGGAGACAGAGAGAGAGACAGACAGACAGAGACAGAGAGAGAGAGAGAGAGAGAGAGAGAGAGAGAGAGAGAGAGAGAGAGAGAGAGAGAGAGAGAGAGAGAGAGAAATGTCACAGAAGCAGGCAAGGAAGAGGACAGGAGAGATGAAGAAAACTGGGGATATTGGTGGCAAGAAATGAGCCCTGGTGAAGGGATTTTTTTTTTGTATGATTGAAATTCAGTCATGAACAACTTTGTAACAGTACCTCATGGTGATTTAATTGAAGAATTTATTTTTAAGTTGTATGCATATAAGGGAAACAATTATGCTTTTGCAAGCCAATTAAATGAGTTATCACAATAAAGCTACTTACTACATCCACAATCTCACATAGTTACCACTTTCTGCATGTATTGTAAAAAATACTTAACATTTGACAGTCAATTTTAATTATCAAGTACAGTATTAACTTTAGAAAATTGTTACATAGATCTCCAGAAATGATTTCTATCATAACGGAAACTCACGTCCCTTGACCCGACTAATCCCCAGCCTCTAGAATTCATAATTCTACTCTTCTATAAATTAGACTATATTGTATATTTTATATACAAATGATACCATATGGTATCTTTCTCTGTATTTTTTCACTTGACTTAAGGTCCTTTTATGAATATTGCCTCAAATGAAAATATATTAATATTTCATTAATATACCATATTTCTAATCCATTTATATATCAATGAAAATTTTGATGACTTCCATATTTTGGCTTTTATGAATAATATTTAGATGAAGCTATTCTTTAAGACATCAATTTTATTTTCTATGGTTACATACTAGGATAAACTTTGTCTTTAAATACATGATAGTTGAACTTATAACAGTAGTTTTATGAGTAAGCCATGAAGATCAGAAATTAAAGATGGCAGTTACTATAAAAAAAATCATGAACTGAAGAGCTTTCTTAATATATTGGCTGGAGCATATATTTTGCTTACAGAATTTTGCCAAGGTTTGATTCCCAATGCAGCAAAGTTTCCCAAGAAACAGAATATTTGAATTTAAATTGTCATTTTAGTAACTGAGAATTCTTGCACTAGTCATTAAACTTTATGACTTTCACAACACTCATTTTTAAATGTGAGCCTTAATATTAATAAATAGCTTTGACTGTAATATGAAGTCCATCAGCTCTTATATGTGAAATACACAGATGGCAAGTAAATCATTATAAGGATTTTATATATGTTAATCATTGAAATAGGATGATGATTTAAATTTACAAGTCAACATGATGGAGCAGACAGAAAACTCTAACATATACTAACCTGCCATTATTTTAAGACAACTGATAAATAGTTTCATATTACTCAGCATATTACCCATTTTTAAATTTTTAACAGTACAAATAAATTGATAAAAATATTATATGGAAATATTATTTTTGGATAGTTGTTGTATAAATACCATCCTTCCTTATTTGATGATAAGAAAGGAGTTCTACTCCTTTCAAAATAAGATCTCCTAGAAAAAAATTTTTAATAATATTTTTATTTAAGCACCTTTATTACAAACATGTTTGTAGTTGGGTTTCAGTTACAAAAAGTGAACACCCCCCCCTTCACCAGTGCAACATTCTCACCACCAATGTCCCCCATTTCTCTCCTCCCCCACCTCTTGCCTGTATTCAAGACAAGAATACTACTTCTCTTACTCACTACCATTGTCATGATAGTTGTTAGTGTAGTTATTTCTCTACCTGTACTCACCACTTTTTGTGGTAAGCTTCATAGCATGGGCCAGTCCTTCCATTCCTCATCTCTAATGTCTCTGGGTATTATTACAATAATGTCCTTTTTTTTCCTTAAAGATTTTCATAGGTAACCCCATGCATAAAAGTAGATGGATTTGGATAAGATCTGATAGCTATGCAGTGAATTGGGCAAAAGATTAACTCGTTGGGTGTCAAAACAGAAACTCAGAAATTTAATTAGCCTTATCTCACTTTGTTCAGAGTTTATGGGTAAAAGAGAACCATGAAATGGGTGTAGACCATGCATATGCAGAGTAGATTGATTATCTAAAGATAAATGGACATCACTCAGAGCTGAAGTGAAAATAAAATTCAACAGAACATTTTGAAGAGTTCCCAAGTTTCCCAAGAGTCTCAAGAGTGGGAAGGAAACCGGAAACATTGATGGCAGAAAATGTGCACTGGTGATGGGTACTGAACATTGTATGACTGAAACTCAATCATGAACACCTTTGTGTATTTCATGATAATTCAAGTAAATAATGTATTTAATTAAATGATATAAACTCAAGTATTCATAACATTGGAGATTTTTTTTCACTTGGATTTCAGACTAAAATATGCTTTGAAGTCTCTGGGCTAAATCATGCCCAAGAGGTGTCAGTAAGAATCTAATAGCTAGGCATGGAGTGAGGGAATAGGGAGAGGTAAAAATTACACCAGCAGCAACAAACAATATATCACAAGCCAACTTCAGACTTTACTATGTATTGATCTCTCCAGGGGACTCAACCCCCCACCTCCAATAAGACTGTGAGTAAAACACTATGCATTATGATAGAGTAGATATAATAAAACCAGTGAAAAGAAAGAGGAAAAAAGCCAACTGTCACCATCGCTTTGTCATTTATGCAAAGGCCTGGCATTCAAAAAAAATTTAGGGATAAGCTTGGTAATGGTTTGGAATAAATGTTTAAGGCTGGACTAATATCTAGTACTAGATATTATAACTACAGAATTTATCTGTTTGTGACATCATTTAAGAGAAAGCAGAAAAGTCTCTCAACCAGACCACAATTTTTTACAATGTCAGAGAATTTTTTTTTATAAAATAAAATTTCTAAAAAGAATTGTAGATTACGTGCTCCGCATCATCCTGACTCTTATATAGGATATGGACATATTCCAAGATCCTTGGCTACAGAAACCTGACACCAACAACAGTGACTGTGAAAAATAAAAGTGTATTGGCATACAGACAATGACTTGGGTTGGACAACCTAAATTGCCTGAAGCCTAGAGTTGGTCTTATGCCAGAAAACTTCAGGAGTAAGGTCTTCTTGTATTTAGGCCAAGGCTTTTTCCATGTCTCCTCTATTTTGCTGGGCCTATGCAAACAATTTCCACACTAACACAGTCTTTGCTGTGCTCCTTTGACTCATTCTTTTTTTTGTTGTTGTTTTTGTTTTTTGGGCCACACCCTGTGACGCTCAGGGGTTACTCCTGGCTATGCGCTCAGAAGTTGCTCCTGGCTTCTTGGGGGACCATATGGGACGCCGGGGGATCGAACCGCGGTCCGTCCTAGGCTAGCGCAGGCAAGGCAGGCACCTTACCTCCAGCGCCACGGCACGGCCCCTTTGACTCATTCTTAATGAATTATTGTATTATGATCAATTGTGTCAACAAACTACAGCTTTTAATGTTAAGGAAGTTGCATAAATGTTTTGGCTTTGGATTGCTTAGTTTAAGAAATATTATAATGTACTACAATCTGGGGACCCAAGGGACAAAGTAAATGTACATGTTTAAATAAATAAAAAAAAATTGTAGATTACAAAAATGAACCTTCAGTATAGTTGCACCAGAAGTTATGCTTATTCAAAATGGCTTTTATGCTACATTTATTATTCCCAGACCATCCTAAATCTAAATTATTCACCAGGATATGATCTTCACAGTCTATAGTATCATCATTTATTTTATAAAGATGAAATTTTTCCAAATAGTTCATAAAGATAAAATAAAACTATATTTTCATAAAGATAAAATTTTCTCAAATTTATTTTTTGAAAATTTGGTTTTTTGTTTGTTTATTTTATATACGCATAATATTGGTTACATAATGAAATAGTCTAACTATGTTCCTACACTGTCACAGTGATTGGGTTTTTACTAGAGACTCAGCCTTAGTCTCAGTCAACACAGTTCTTACTGTTTATAGAGAATACTATTTATGTAACTATAATAACATAAATATTTGCTGGTTTTTAAATCTTAAAATCACTAAGCAAAGTATAGATACATCAATTAAGTAAACAGATAAAAATTCATTATTAAAAGTGTAAATAGGGGGCCGGAAAAACAGTACAGCCATAGGGCGTTTGCGTTGCACACAGCCAAACTTGTATCAATGTGGGTTCGATTTCTGGCATCCCATATGGTCTCCCAAGCCTACCAGGAGCAATTTCTGAGTGCAGAGCCAGGAGTAACCTCTGAGCACCACTGAGAGTAGCCCCCCAAAAAACAAAAAAACAAAGTGTAAATAGTGTATTGAAAGGTGTTAGATGAATACAAAATACAACAAAAACATGAACTAGAGATTGTTATTTTATCTTAAATTACAGGAGGTAAATAATCACTAGTGTAGTATGATAAGAAATAGAACTGTAATATTTTATATAAAAATTACACACACAACAGGTTGAATGAAAAGGGAAAAATGAAAGAATGGCATGATAATAATCATTTAAATTTGCTTTAAATTTGGAAAATTATTAATTGCACATTTGATACAGATGTGGCCTAAAAGTGCAAAAACAGACAAATTTTATATTCATCTGATTGTCCTACCTAAAATATTATTCTCATAAAAATACATCATTCTTCTAATTATACTTTTTAAAACCAAATCAAAACACTGAAGGAAAACCTGTATCAAATAATAAAAAGAAATAGAAATCTCTAGACTAATAAGATCACCAGTGAATTTTTAAGATGATGGCATATATGCTATGTGCACAAGAAATTAAAATAAGGATTAGAGCAATTATAAAGCTGATAAGGCATTTTCCTAAAACTCGGCCAAGCTGGGTTCAATCCTAGCATCCCATATGGTCCCCTGAACCTGACAGGGTAATTCCTGAACACAGAGCCAGGAATAACCCTTGAGGTATCACAGGGAGTGGCCCCAAAACAAAATAAAAGGAAAGTAAAATAAAATAGCAGTAAACTACATATTAAATTAATATATTTAGACTTGAAAAGAATGATATCATTGTATATCCATATTCATATTCTTTAAAATAATGCATTTTTAAAAAGGTAACACATACTGAACACAAGACAGCCAGACAGCACTTAATTACATAATTGATAAAAATGTAAAATTACGGGGCCGGGCGGTGGCGCTGGAGGTAAGGTGCCTGCCTTGCCTGCGCTAGCCTAGGACGGACCGCGGTTCGATCCCCCGGCGTCCCATATGGTCCCCCAAGAAGCCAGGAGCAACTTCTGAGCGCATAGCCAGGAGTAACCCCTGAGCGTCACAGGGTGTGGCCCAAAAACAAAAAAAAAATGTAAAATTACACTAGCATTCTAAGGGAAATTTTGGACAAAACATTAAAAAAGTGACAAAAACAAACAAATTTATTCTGATATGTGAAACCAATGTGAATTACCCTCCTGGAAACAAAGCCAAAATAATAAAAAAAAATCTAATGTTAAATATTCCATATACTGCAAAATGTTAGAGAAACAAATGGTTTAATAAACAATGTTTTAAAGGGTGATATAAATACAGCAATCAGCAAAAAAACTTGTGAAAATGTGTTCATATATAAAATTTTATGTTTACTATTAATTTTAAATGAAAATTGAGAAGTACTGTGGGAAAACATTGAAAATATATAAAATAAAATAAATGTAATTTTTACATGAAATAAACGTAATTTTTCTCAGATTCTTTTGTTTTGTTTTTGTTTTACAATTTTTTAAATTTATTTAAAGGAAATATATCACATAGTTAACACAATTGATCTTAATACATTTGTTTCGGGAAGAACAAAGACAAAGCTATTTTAAAAAATACTAACAATATGGAAGAGAAAGAAAAGGTTCAGTAGCAAGTATATTTTTGAAAATCATTGAATCACCAATTAACTCACTAAAGGCCTAGCAGAAGGTTTAATAAGCTTTTCTTCTTCTTTTTTTTTCTTTTAAGAATAAAAGTTAAAGAATACAGCAAAAACATTGTTAGAGTGTCAATTGTTGTCTGCATAGGCACAGCAAAATATGGGGAACATGGAAAGGAAAAGCCTTGGCCTAAATACAAGGAGACCTTACCCCTGAAGTTTTCTGGCATAAGACCATTTCTAGGCTCCAGGCATACTAGGTTATTCAACCTCAGTCATTGTCTGTAGTGCCATTAAACTCTCCCCTGCCCCCCCCCCCACACACACACACAGTCACTGTTGTTGGTGTCCTGTTTCTGTAGTTAAAGATCCTGGAGTCTGTGCATATCCTACATCGAAGTCAGGATGATGTGGAACATCCTCTTGTTTCACCTCAGATTGTTGTTGTTGTTGTTCTTGTTGTTCTTGTTCTTGTTCTTGTTGTTCTTGTTCTTGTTGTTGTCTTCTCAGTGCTAAGGGACCTCTCTTTGGAGTAGGTCGATGCTGGGGCAGCGGTAGGGTCTTTTGTGGTAGAGGATTGCTCCCAAGTGAGGTTATAGACAACCGTGGTTGTTTCCTAGATGGCATCCTGGTTCAGGGGTGAATGGACAATGCCTGTTTTTCTGAGGCCCGAGTCAGGTCATTATGACAATATTAAGGGTGTAAGGTCCCACTGCATTACAAGAATTGTGTGTTCCTATCTCTATTAGATAAGAACTTGCCTGTATGTATAGTATTTTCTCATTTTAATGTGCCTATGCAAAAGTGGAGCAATGCCTCATGGAGTTATTGGTGCATATGAGGACCACTGGAACAAGTCCAACAATCCTCATAACTTGGTTCTAACATAAGCTCTAAATCTAGGAATGCTTCTACCAGAATCCCTTATTGAACAGATAATAAAGAAAAGAACAGACAAAACAGTGGGAAAATCGTCACTGTATAAGAGAATATTTATAAGGGTTATAGCTGTTAAGGGAATACATACAAGATATTCTAAAGATATATATATATATACGTGCATATATACATACATACATATATATACATATATATATATATATACATGTGTGTGTCCCTTTTATGTCTCTGAAATCGTTGGGGAGGTGTTAAATCCGGTGCATCACTTTGGTCTGTGATTTGGCTTGTGCAGTCTGATAACCAGCTGGCGATGGACCCATATCAGGAAAAATCCTTGAGCCATGACTTCTCAGAAACCAAGTCTCTTAGCAAGCAAAGGCCCACAATGAAGGAAGGAGGGAAAGAGGCCTCTGAGGGTAGATCAATAGCAACAGAGTATTGGGATCTTTTTAGGCTGACAGTCTATCATATCACTTAGGGTACGGTTTGGCAACTGGTTTTGTGTGGGTATAATTATCTGCTTCTTGAGGAGCCAAGAACTGAAGGTAAAAAGAGTTAAATGTGGGTAATGGTGGTTGGGGAAGAGGGAGTGAAGGACTACACAAGAGCTTGTATGGCAGTAGGCAAGGGCAGAATATAATATGGACGTTCTGTATCTGCAAAACATACATTAATCATAGAAAACTCTATTGATTAATATCATACCATGCACGGCTTTGAGAATGGAGATCAGTGAGAAAGAAAGTTACTGGTGATTGCCCCAGCCCAACTCTCTTTAGAGTTCTCCCCAGCAGCCACCTTTCTGGCAGCCTGAACCAGCACCTAGGCATGCCCCTAGAATCCGTGAGGAAGGGGGGAGATGGCTGGGAGCCTGCCTGACCTCCCAGCAACCCCCAAGCTATGGAGAGGGCCTTTGTCCTGGGGTCTCCCCACCACACCCTATGTCGGCCGG